>NC_092818.1:164446712-164569212 GCF_023375885.2 Dermacentor andersoni | reverse complement strand
AAGTGCCGCAACCAAGATGATTTCGATGAGGAATTGTTTTTTTTTCACTTTAGTCAATTTTTTTTTCCTGCAAGTAGTTTTCTCCAGGGCCATTTCTTCCGGGGACATTTTTTCGAAGGACGATGTATCTGGGTAATTTTATTCCTAATACCAGGCCTCAATATGACCTACGAAAAAGCAAACAGTCAAACGTATTAAAGAAAGACGATACGCCTTTATCTTTATGCTATTCTTTCGCATGGCTCTGCAACAGAGCGGTTGCGTCGATGCGAGTGAACGGCTAACTTGCACTGAGCTTCCAGGAAATGTGCGCGACAAGTTATCACGGCTGGTGCACGTGTAAGGATAACACTGATACAAAGTCCAGAGGGACGTTCCTCTTGCTGAGCATGTGCTCGGAAATAAACGAATGCGTTATCTTGCTTTACGACTCGAAGACAAGTATCCAGGTAACATGCAAAGTATAGGTTTTGCTGCAATGGCTGTGATATCCTCCTCACGGCAATGTCGACATCCTCGTCATGGCTAAATGTATACACAGAACGAACTCTCTTAGCTGAATAACCCTCTCAGCGAAAAGGGGAACTTATCTCTTGCTAACATGAAGACACGATTTGCGAACATGAATCAGTCCATTAAAAGTCCATACCTGGTCGATCAGTTCAGGAAGTGTACAGTCTCGAGGTGCTCGCAAAAGTTTCTCTATCAGAGTGAATATTAGTCGCGCCTCGCAACCTGTTGGGAGCGAGAGCAGCCAGTGTCCACCTAATCGGAGTCGCTCACGCTATACGCCAACGCAGAGCGGGAAGTCCGTTTTTGTAAGGTGGCAGACTACCAGAGCGACATGCGCCGCAGCGCCTCTAGACGCACAGGGGGGCCTCGAAAAATGCTCTGAACGCCGACTGCGACGCCTCTGCTCGTCCCTGCACAGCGGCACTTCGCGGAGGCGCTTCCATGAAACGGCCACTCGGCGACGAACCCGGTCGCCGCCACCTTCGCCCATGTTTCACAGAACGGGGAACGGCGCCCCTTCATTCATTCCCACTCGGATCATGACGTGTCGCCCTAGGCGGTGGGCATGCGTAACCGCACGCTGACGCGTTTAAAGATTAGAACAGAATAAGGCGCTGACCTTTGTTTTTGTTTTGTTTTGTTTGCACCGAGAGTAGGGGCGTGCTCGATACCCGAGTTACGGTCGCTGAAGCGGTGGCAGAGAGCGGTAGAACAGGAAGAGGAGGCGGGAGATTGGAGTCCACGTGTCAGTACGCAAACAACGTGTCAAATGTTTGGTTGTTTTCGCTTTTATGATGGCGCATACCCACTATGAGAGGTTGGCCAGGATAAGCATGAAATTGGAAGAAGGCGTTCAGTTCTGTCAACAGCGGAACCATATCGGAAAGAATAAAAGAAATGGGAAATACATTTACCTATTGAAAAATTCAAATGTATATCGCCTTGAAACAAACATTCTCCACTGGCTGAACAAGCATCCACATATGACAGTATGCAAGAGATATGGCTCCCAGAGAAAATTTCAGCAGCTGAAAAATTCACTGAACCTGATGGTCCCCGAGTGGGCCTAGCCAGGTGACGTGGAGTTTGCTTACGTCTATAGTGGACCAAATAAAGTTGTTTCACTCACTCACTCAGTGAACTTGTCAAACACTACACTTCCAAAATGCTTTTTCTTTAAATGAAAAATGGCGACAGGATGATAGTAATAAAAATTATGCGGATACAGCGCACATGTTGGAACCTATGTGAATCCCTTCAATGTTTTTCATATTAAAGAATTTTCTCCTTCAGAGGTGTCGATATGCTCTGTGAAATTAGTTATAGATGACACACTTCGTTGTTGTCGTCGTCGGCGGCGGCGTTATTGTTGTTGGGCTTCTTTTTCTTCTTTTTATTCTTCTACTCCTTTTATATTACCTGTCAACACTTACCGTGACTTGTCCCTTACAATCTGGATCATTATGTTTGGGGTGTCAGTAGTGGGAGCGAACAAGGCTACCAAAAACAGGACACTCCTGGAAAGAGAAAACGCTGGACGCTGCGATGTCTCATTTTTTCTGCCTTGTTATGTGTCCTGTCGTTAGCTCTGCTTACTCCCAAAAGATGGGCCAACTAGCTCCCCTAGTCGCGTTTATTGTCACTATTGGTAATCCCGTAAACTCGTATTCTATGCTTTGAACCGCTTCGTATTAATATACAGTTGTTGTTGTAGAAGCAGCAGTGCACTTCTAGACATACGGGCAACCGGTGAAACAAACACAATGCGCTTGAGTTTGTCTCGTTCAGTGTTTCGCCTTGTGTCTAGATATGTACTATTCCTTCTACAAAAACAATTACCAAGCAACAAACCAACCAACAGCTGCTGAATGAGTGTAATCATCGGGTAAAGTAACGTCTTTTCTTCGCCTTATTTTGCTGCGTGCATTGCATCACAGATGTGAGTTTCAAGAATAAACGAAATTGTTATGCATACTAAGATTATTTTTTTAATCCGCCTCTCCCCAGAGTGCGTGTGCGCGCCTTATTTCTAGAACGATGAAGAGCCATAGGTGTCATAGAATGCGTCATAGAATGCGAAGAGCCATAGAATGCGTCACCTGCTCCGATTGCACAATGTGTCCCCCGTATGCAGTACATGCGTCGAAATTTGGCGACAGGGAAGACAAGAAGCAAAATGTTGAAAAGCAAGAACAATCCTGAAATCATGGCAGCTAATGCGTAATACGAATATATTTGTTTATTCGGTGAGCTTAAGTGTCGGCCGAGCTGTAGTGCAAAGAATATTTGAAGAAAAAGCTGATACCCCCTCGCCGTTGTGCACCGTCGTGATCAGTACAAACCTTCTTTTCCGGCCTAGAAAGGGGTCGCAGGATAAGCAGTTGCCCTCGCACAAGCAACTTGCTTATATATATATATATATATATATATATATATAGATATGGAAAAGAAAGCTCTGCTTTAACGCACATAAGGAAATGGAGGTAAGAGCAAGAAATTGGTGTCCCCCTCCCTCTGTTCTTGCATTCTTCAACCCCCCCCCCCCCCCCCCGCCCAACCAAAATTTACATACTGTTTCCGTGCGAGTGCTTTCTATACGTCTGTTTCCGCACGCGGCATTCAGATGCCGCTTTGTAAGAATGCAGTCTTCTAGGGGCACGTATTTCATGAGATGCGGCGACCGCCCTGTAATGAACTGTGCCTGGAATTTTTTATTGGCGCTGACAAGTCGTACATCCGCTTATGATCAGCCAAGGGAATCCCACCGTAACAGCATTGTACTGTTTCTTTTTATTTGTTTATTTTTATTGTGAGATTTTGTCTGCATTCGTTTCTAACAGTCGCTTTAGGAGCAAAAAACGGAAGAGAGAGAGAATCAACTTTTGTACTGAGCCCTTAGTGACGGTTGGTGCGGGCTGGCACCAGATGGGGTGGAACCTTCTTCTCAGGTCCCATATGTGTCCAGCAGTTCCTGGCCCCTAGCCGCCAGCGCGAGCTGGGTCGGTAGGTCGGGGCTGGACAACAAGGTCTCCCATCGCTCGGGGGGGGGGGGGGGGGGGGGGGGGGCTGGGGAGGGGGGGGGTAGAGATGGTGGGGGGTTCTTGAGCTTAGTGCACTCTGCAAGGATGGGTTCCTGCTCACTCGCAAGTGGAAGGCAACGCACTCGCCGACCACTATGCCCGAGAACTGTCAATTCGGGCCGAGGACGAGCCAGAGCTACCGCACCCCGTGACAAGTTACAAAGAAATCACGCAAATGTACAGAAGCGGCAGATGTAGGCTTCCCCGTCCGCATCCCCAGCTCAGCCGAATGCAGCAAACGATCGTGCGACGCATGCAAGCGGGGTCGCTAGCGCATCCGGTGCTCTTGCACAAATGTTCCCAACAGAGCATGACACTTCATGCCCTTCTTGCAGACGGTCAAAAGGCACTTTAGCACACATCCTTGCAAAAAACGGAAGAAACATGGAATCTCGACGCAAAATCCTGCAACGACTTGACTTGTTCAAAGATGCGCCCATAGCGTCATGAAGTGAAGTAGCAGCAGCAGCCCGCCTCGCTCTCCATACACTTTATACGTGTCTTTCTACTGTTTCGCGAGATTATGTTGTTGCAAACTCATCGCGTGCGCGTTACACACTGGCAACTATGAAAGCCGAACTTGCTTATTCTGCGCAAATCGCATTTCCTAGAGGACCCCATCATTTGTCATATTGTATGAGGCTCAAGTACATACTGTAAAAACCTATTATTTCGCCGTCAGAATTGTTCGTGAAACAGGGACTTCGGAAATATTCGCGGCTACTGAAATTTACGTATACAACTCGCTTGAGCCGCGAAAGCTGCTTTGTTTTCTTTTTCATTTTCTGTGTTTTTGAAGCTGTGCAGCATGTTTAGCCTTCTACGTGGGAGTTCCCTCGTACGTGTTCTTCATGTATCACTTCTTGTCTGAGGAATGTGTCCGTGTACAGCGCGCGTCCTTACTCAAAGCAGCTAACTGCAGTACTTTGCGGGTATGTGAAGTATCGGCTACTCTCATCCTTCCCTCCAAAATAAATAAATAAATAAATAAATAAATAAATAAATAAATAAATAAATAAATAAATAAATATTTAATTCAATGCGGGATTTATCAAAGCTGACATAAAGTGCAGCGTTTAGGCCGTTGAAGACGGTAGTGGCCTGCTTCTACACTGTAGATTAATCTGTAGTTATGGCTAGGATGCTATGCCGCTGAGCGCGAAGTCATAGGTTTGAATCCTGACCGCAACAGACGGCATTCCAAGGTGGCGCGAAATAGGCACACGTGAAGGAGCACCAGGCGATCGAAGTTAATCCGTAGACGTTCATTACATGGCGTCTGCGATAGTCTTTCTGTTCCTTCGGAGCGTTGGAGACAGTCAAACTCTCTAGACTATACAGGACTCCATACTTCAAGGTTAGAGCGGCCGGCAAGTACAGCAAAGCTACAGGATCCAGTGCCCACTGAGGTCATACTCGCAGTGGCCTACACTTCGCTCGCTGCGTCATGGGAACATAGACGCAGACAATTTGGGCGCAAGTTGGGCCCTTATCTCGGAATTTCTTGCGATGCCGGACAGTAAACGCAGTCGCAGCCAACGCTTCCTAGTAGCATGAAAGAATGTTCCATTATTTCGTAAGCACTCCCCATTCCACGCGATGGTCTGTCGCCGGTGACCGCGACGCAGCGGAGCGCAGCACACATTGACGTCGCTGAACCGCGGATGTCGCCGTGTCCGGCGTCGTCGCCCGGTCAGACGAACAGGCCAGCTGGACGGTTCGCTGCGTGTACGTTCTAGCCTCGAGTCTCCTTCGCTATATCATATTTTTTTTTTATTGCTCTCTGTGCGAACAACACCGGCCCGCGCGACCCAGACCCGAATCTCTTATCGCCCCGTCGGCGCTTTCCTGCCTTGCTTCCTTCCTCTTTCCATCCTCCTCCTCCTCTTCCGTATTTTTACTTCCGCTGATGGAGCCTCACCCTCCGGCCCTTCCCCGCTTGCGTGCCTCGCTGATGGCCCACAGCGATTCCGGAGAGCGCCCCCGAACTGCGCTTTATTCTACCTTTTGCCCCGTTCCCCGGCGCGCACTGTTAAGGCCGTTTAATGATGTGCCCGCGCGGCTGTAGTTCCCTTCCGCAACCGGTCCCAACAACCCTCCTCTGGCTGTTTAGGAGCGCCGTCGGATAGCCGGGCTGGGTCTGATCCCTCGAAATCAATTTCGCGGGTGGCAGAGGAGCGGTGCCTGACAGCATGATTGTGTGCAGTTCTGCGCTTGGCAAGTTAGCCACGTCATGCTGAAAGCGCCTGTTCCTAAGCGAGATACCAATGCTATCAACAGCTTTGAGCTCGGCCACTCCTTGAGAAGAAGGCCACCTAGGAGCTCCGAGTGTTCGTGGTTTCTCTACTGCTGCACAAAAGTTCAGAATTACTGCTTTTAGCCAGGTAAAAGGTAGATTTAACGTATACTCCTATATCGCTTATATATATACCGTTAACGCTACCACTTCGACCACATGTCTGCAAGTATGTACTTTCGGTTTGAATGTGAGTTGCTTTGACATCGTGCTAGACGGGGCAACCCTGTCTTGTCTGCTCGTTGGTGCTGTCCCTGCGCTGGAAAATAGCACATTTTCGCTCGCGCAACTTAAAACGGCAAACAACATAAGCGAAAGTATAGTAGCGAGCACTCGCAAAGCTGACAGGTGGCGGGATGCCATAGCTTTAACGGTGAACGGTGGCACTGCACTAAAGCTGTCTGGCGCAATTCCAGCGAGGTCAGGGTCGATGCGCCTTCGCCCGGCCCTCGACAGCGACTCTTCGCAGAGATAAGCAGCAAGTGGCGACGAGCGCTCCAACAACGCTAAGTGGACAAACACACCCCTCGACAAGCATACTAGAAGGTTATTTGCGTATTATGCGTGATCCGAGAAACCGAGAAATCCACGTGATCGCGAGAAACCGAGAAACCGCCGTGGCGCTCTGCGCCCACGCGTGCAGAGTAGCTTCGTTCGTTGGGGGCCGCGAATCCACTGAATCTTCGCGAGTGACAATACTAGTGCGGCAGGGAAAGAAGGAAGCTACGCAGGTCGTTGCACGTGTTATCAGCACAATACGCTCGCAATCAAAAAGTTACGATGCTGAGGAAGGCGTCGAATTATCTGCCTTGTTCGATGCAAAACGCCCGAGCGAATCCGAGACCATAAATTCTGCGGAGATTTTTTTTTTTTTTTTCAGCGAACTCTTCAAAGGAGACAGAATACATCGCGGTTCATTCTGTAGAGTGCGCTCGTGTGTTATCACCCGAAAGGTCTGCGACTGTAAGTAAAGATGTATGGGAGCACTTAGAAAAATGAAAGACGCTAACGAAACGAGAATTTGAAAAGTAAGGAATGTGAGATATCATTCGCCGGTACGGTTTAATTCAGGGAATGATCATGAAAGCATGAGGGATCTGTTTTTATTATGTATAGGCTGAACGTTACAACTCTTACAGCATTTTTTAGACCGGCTTTCTCCGTCTTTTTTTTTTCGATTTATTTCTGGTTCAAACTGCGGCCACAGCACTTCATTTCGAGAAATCGACACCATCCCGGAAGTACTGAGAATGTGAACACAGAGTTAACAGATTATGAATGTGGCCCTCCTCTTACTGAACTTCAGTTGCACAGGCCTCGCTCCGGGTTATAAAACTATGCATAAAAAACAGCTTAAAGATAGGCTAAGCTTGCGCGGTCTCTTCAAGATTTTCGCATTACACCCCAAGGATTTGTGCATAGCAAACAGAGGCGCGTCGTACTTTGATTACGCAGTCAAAAGCGTCAAGGAACATGATGAGAAAGCACAAGACATTTCTTTATGAAAGCCTCAACGCGCTCTTCTTGGTGCATTATCATCAACACTTGTTTGTTTGGAAGATGATACCGTTTAAATTTCCTCAACTACATCACAGATCAGGAGGCGTCATATTGTTCAGTGGCTCTGTTTAAGGGACTATGATCAGCTTCCCTGCACAAGAAAAATCATTTCATGTGCTGCCGCCACTGCCGTAGCACTGTCTTAGCATTACTGTACGAACGAAGGTGAAAATTTTAGGCTGCACGTGCTATCTTCAGCACAAGAGACGTTCACAACTGGTCCCCGCATGTTCTTAATGCGCACATGCGCCTTGGTACCGCTGCCAGCATCCACCTCTGTTTAAAAGAGCGCCGCTGAGACAGCGTATTCATTCGTGCTCGAGCTCGCAGTCTGTACGGGCACTTCAGAAGACACCACGTTATAATTAATTTATTCCTCGAGGACAGGCCCTGCTGATCGAGATGCTGATGCAATCAGATAGGGAATAAGAATGGGAGGAATGTTGCTTACAAGCGGGGCTGAAAAGGCTGGGACGGCCTTGCTACTTCAAACATGAATGACGTCATTTCTGGCAAAATTGGCAGACATTTTATTATTTTTCATATCTTCGTTATTACGCGATAAACTTTTAATAAAGACTGAAGTGGTAGAACCACCCAATGCCCCTACTTACTCACCAAAGGCTGCTAATTATATGCGTAACATAGAAAGAAAACTATGAGACTTCGCATATTGCGTACGTCATGAATTTTTTCTCGGTCTGATCTTTTATTTTCAGTGCAAGTGTACCAGACACTCAAAAGGGAATCGCGTTCGTAAAAGAGGCACCTTTCTGTGTTCGTTTGGCGTAACCTCACAAGTTCCGTTTACATTATAATGCTCTCAGAAGGGACATCGATGATCTAAGATTTACGATAATAACTGCACTTCATATCAAGATGTTTTAAAAAAGAAAGCTTGGGTGACTTAACGTAGCGATTATGCAACAAAAAAAATTATGCATAAAGGTGAGACGGCACGCTCATCTCACTATAAGCGCATGTGCATTCGTCCATTTAGGCGGCAAAGAAGCACGAAAAAAAACTCAGTCTGTTGATAGCAATATTAAATGATAATTCATTCAGCCTTAGTCTCCAGCGTTTCTGGTGTCATCTCACCCTGAAGTGTCCACGACATATGCTGCACATATTCAATATTATAACGTATAAAAACAAGCTTCATTGAACCTACCTTGTCTGCCTTTCACTTGCTTGTGCACCGTTATGAACATTAGAAGGGCAATGCCGTAAAACCAATTGAAATGTCACTATTTCGGAACTGACGTAAGTTCAAATATCCTGAATCGCCCCCTAACCGTAAACGACGAGATATGCCTGCACGCGTGCTAGAAGGATGTATTTCTTCAACGAATGGACGCTTATCTTCACATTCATTCGGCAGGTCCTCGATTTTAGATCTAGAGCCACCAGATATACAATGATACGGAGTCACAAACAAGCCGTCGTATCTGTGTTTGGATTCAAGTTGGAGGACAGGGCAAGTGATACTCGGCTCATAAGCCACACAGAGTGGAGTGAACATCGCGCGTCGGCTTTATTTTCAGCTCGAGGACAACCGTGCATCGCAGTGGAAAATAGTACAGAAAGTAGAAAGATTGCAGCGATATCTGGTCAAAACAATTTTTTCGCACTCTCTCTGTTTGCCTCATGTACTCCACATTGCTCGATAGCAGTAAAGGTATCATCAACTGAAATTGACGGCTTGTCGCAATCGAAAAATAGCGAGGTCCGGAATGAACTCTGTCACACGCGTGTTAACAACACTGTGCTAGCGGCGATAAGGGTTGCAACCTTAAAAAAACCTCCAGTCGGATTCGTTCGAGTTTTATTAAGTGTAAAAAAAAGGAAATAAAAAATAACGTATATAGTGTTGATTGAAGGCACGTCTTTTTTTATTTCACCAAAACGCTTAACTAAATTTGCAGTAGTAACTTAGCGCGATAAAAACACGTAAACAATAGAGGCGCACAAGGACAAGCGCTACTCGCAACTGTTTAATGGAAGGAAGGTTAAATTACTCCTGCAAATATGGACCACCAACTAGCCCAGCATTCAACTCTTCTAGCTCAATTAAATGCAACGCAGAACGCACCTCGTATCATCGTGTACTCTTGCATGCATGTTAAGGCAGAACTGAGTTCTACAAATTGCTGTATCGTGCGCTCTTTTTTGGACTAGCATTGACAGCATGCAGTTTTCATTCGAAAGCGATGCATTAGGAATGTAATACGATAAACAGAAGTTAGAAGCAGTCGATACTTTGGTGGTGTTCAGTACCACGTGTCCAATTGCATCAATGCTGAAGCGTTGTGTTTCTTTGCCCGGCCATTTATTTTCTTTATTATTCGATCGAATGCTTAAGCACGTTTTCGAAGCTGCTTGATTGCTTTGTTGAGTTAATTGTACCTCATCTTGTTATCTTTTTGTCGTTCCACAAATTAAAGCTCGTGGACAGGCAGGCGACAAAACAATTGCTCACACCGATTCATTCATTCATTTATTCATTCATTCGTTTTGTGCAAAGGATGGCACTATTCGTGGTTATGGTGGTGTGTAAAAAATGCTGCCCGACTACGCAGGTGCAAATGCTGTGATTTGCCACAGAACGCCCACAGTGAGATTGAGAACGCTATAAGGGAGTTTGCAGCATCTCAAAACCGTTCAACTCGTCTCGCCACTGCGATAATGCAAACTGTGTCTAATTGTCATGGCTTTGAGCTACTTTTATGTTGGCAGCCGTCCTTTTATATTTTCAAGGAACAATAACAGAGGAGAAGGAACATCTAGTTTCCCGTATATGTTTACTTAGCGCAACAGATTTTCATTTCGGATGTGTTCCTTAGGGCGACCATATAATGGGGGAAGGCTGCTTTCTCTTACAAAAATTAGCTGCACCATTGTGTGCTGCATAGGTGATGTATAGTTATTCTTTCTTATTGTTGGAAAACGCGTAAGATGACAATATGTACTGTGCAGTCATACAGGTCAGCACTCAGTTACCCGTATTGGTACTAATGAATAAAATTTTGCTGGTGCGAAAGCAGCCACAATGATACAGGCGTTAGGGTCATTCAAATGAGGGCTGTACATTGATGCCACCTTCGCCAACGGCGACACAGTACGAGTGAAGAGTACAAATATACACGACGGGCAGTGCCAAAAGAGAATTTCTTGTTATCTTCTTTGTACGCGATGAAAACAAAAAGACAACGGAAACGATAAGAATAGATGCTAAATGCATCCTCCACGGTAGCCCAATTAGCGATGGCGTTGCGCTGACCAACTCTAGGTTGCGGGTTCAATAGCGGCCGCAGCGTCCACATTCCGATGGGGGCGGAATGCAACCAAGTCAGTGGTGGCGACTTATCGGCAAATGCGAGAGAAATGCGTTAGCATTACGTCGCACCACTGCGTTGCGAAATGTCGTATCCATGATTTAAACCGCGTTCACCACATTTCAAAAAGTGTTACTCAGGAGTTCGCTCGACAAATATTCTGATTCTTCGAGGAGCGAAGTGCACGGACGCGGTGGCCCCGAGTAGACCACCGTCACTTGCACTGTATATACGCAGCGTGTCCCAACTGTCATGCACCAAGATTTAAATATAGGCGAATGCCACGTAGCTGGACAGAACCAGGGTAACGGTGTTTGCCGTCGCTCGGAGAGACTCCGATTATTTCTTTTTTTTTTTTGCAATTCACCTAATTACATAATTAGCCTTACTTATTTATTCAGCTTCTCAAATTTAGTTAGATGAAGAGTGTCTATGGGAAAATTGTATAGTAACATGAAAAACTCCCGATAGAGCTTTCTGTTGCTCAGTACGTGCTACAGAAACGTGTTTTTCCGAGCGTGAAAGGAGCCCGCGAATGCGCGCAATATTATCGCGATATACTGGCCGCTAGACACACTTTACGTGTATTCGCGGGCTACACACACGCACGCACACGCACACACGTGTATAATATCTAAGCTCTCATATCCCCTCTCTACCTCTACCACGTGACCGACTTCACACACACATTTTTTTCCCACTTTGACACTGCTAATGCTAATGGATTAAAATGTCCATATATGGGGCGATTCGGGCATTGGGGGTACGTTAAGGAAGCCGAGGTGGTCAAAATTATTCTGGAGCCCGGCGTGCTTCATAATCAGGTCTTTGTTATGGGACTTAAAACCCTTGAACTTAAGAATTTTAATGCAGCAAGTTTTATGCCTTGTGTGGTCAGGCACCACTGCAATAGCAGGCAAACTAATGAGGCGGCTTGACCCCATTAACGGCACGTAATTTTAAGTAATTCAGAAGCTTTCTGCAGTAGTTGTTTCCCTCCCCACATGTAGGATAGCAAACAGCAAACTGGACTCAGTCTGGTTAACCTTCCTGCCTTTCCTTATTCCTCTCTCTCTCTCTCTCTCTCTCTCTCTCTCTCTCTATATATATATATATATATATATATATATATATATATATATATTATTTTTATTTATTTAGGGATACTGTAGCCCTCACTTGAGGGCCATTACAGGAGAGGAAAAAAATAAAAATTGAAATTTCAACATTGACAATACAACGTTATACTTCATTGTCAAACACAAATTACAGGCAGGATGAACAAATATACACAGCATAACAGTAAGCATGATCAGGTCTCAATTATCCCGTTGCCTGTAATACAATTCTAATAGACTACAAAATTCGTTAACATTTTGTGCTGTTACAGTGCAGTCCGGAAGGCCATTCCATATATTAATAGACGAAGGAAAGAACGAGTATTCAAAACCATCAATGCGTGTTTTATAAGGCTGTACACTAGCACTGTGGTTTAAACGCGCACTGTGTTTTAAAAGGGGGCGAATGTATGTTTCTTTGTTTATTCTTATTTGATTTCTGGTTATCTGGAAAAATAATTTCATTCGTTGTTTTTCTCGTCGTGTTTCTAGCAATTCCAAGTCGCAACATTTCAACATGTGTGTTACAGAATCGGCTCTCCGATAACGCGAACAAACAAAACGCACCGCGGTTCTCTGAATTTTTTCGAGTTTATCTCGCAAGTAGAGTTGGTGAGGGCTCCAAACTGGGGAGGCGTACTCCAAAACCGGGCGAACAAAGGTTTTGTACGCAATCAGCTTCAAATGTGTTGGTGCATGCTGCAACTTTTTTCTCAAGAAGAACAGTTTCCTGTAAGCCCTAGAGCAGACCTCCTCCACTTGGTGGCGCCAGCACAAGTCATGATTAATGATCACCCCTAAGTACCTAAAGCTACGTACATTCAACAAAGAGTTATCACCGATTTTATAGTCAAAGGAAGGCACATTTTTCTTTCTTGTTATATGAGCAAACGTCGATTTCGAATAATTTATTTGCATTCCCCATTTTATGCACCAGTCATGTAAACCTTGGAGGCACCGATTAATTTTCCTTTGGTCTGTTTTATCTGCCACAGTTGTATAAAGCAAACAATCGTCGGCAAAAAGTTTCATTTTAACAGGTGATTCCAGAACACTGGAAATATCATTGATGTAAATCAAGAACAATAGCGGCCCCAATACCGACCCTTGTGGAACCCCAGACAATACTTCTAGTGGATTAGACATGATGTTTTCAATCCGGACGGATTGTACACGACCACTCAAATAGGCTGCAATCCAGTTCACAACGTCTGGAGCAATACCTGCGTTCTGGATTTTAAAAAGCAATTTACCATGCGGTACCTTATCAAAGGCCTTTGCGAAATCTATGCAGATGACGTCAATTTGTTCGCAGGCATCCAAAGCTAGATAAAAATCATGAACCGTCTCAATGAGTTGCGATATAGTTGATAATCCGCTTCGAAATCCATGTTGTGACGAAAAGAAAAAGTTATTAGCTTCAAGGAAAAGAATTATATGCTTTGCTACTGCATGCTCTATAAGTTTACAAGTCACAGAAGTAAGCGATATGGGACGATAGTTGCTAACTTGATTTCGACTGCCGGATTTAAAAACAGGAATCACAACACCGCTACGCCAATCTTGAGGTAGTGAACTGGTTTCCAAGTATTTTCTAAAGATTATAGTTAAGTAAAATGACACCCATTCAGCATATCGCCGTAAAAATTCACTTGGGGTCTCGTCTGGCCCGCTTGCTTTCTTGGCATCAAGCGTAAGCAATTGCTGAAATATGCCAGCCTGAGTGATTTCTAGTGGGCGCATTGCGCAGGCGGCCAATTCACTGCGCTCATTGTTTCCTTGCTCTGTTCTCGTCTTCGTAAATACTGACTGGAACAATACGTTGAAGCAGTCTGCTATTTGCGTCTTTTCCGTGATCATTTGAGATCCGCTTTTTATCTGGTGTATCTCTTCTTTTTTATCCCTTAAGTGCATCCAAAACTTTTGTGGCGAAGATCTCAGGAACCCAGGAAGCGTTATGTTAAAGTACTTTTCCTTAGATTGCCGTAACGCTAATTTTAGTTGAGCACGGAAATTGCACACCTGGGCTGGGTTTTGTTTATTTTTGCGTAATCGTTTTATTCTGCGTTTTAAGTGTATTATTTCCCGAGTTATCCATGGACTATGCTGCTTTGTTTTTTTCATGCGGGTAGGAATAAATTTATCTACGCACTGCTTGACGATTCCCTTGAAACGTTGCCACAATTCTTCTACAGATTCACTAGATGACGCAAGTTCAAATTCACTAAATGATAGACTTAAGTTATCTACTATTGTTGTATCGTCTGCCCGTGCGTAGTCGTTTATAAGTTTAAAAGCAGGTAACCGCCGGCGACTGGGTATATCGATTGGTATATCGACAGATATCATTTTGTGGTCCGATATTCCTGGTTCAACTGCCACACTATCAGCAGCTATTTTGCAAGATAGGAACACAAGGTCTAACAATGACTTAGAATATAAAGTTTCTCGTGTATTTTCTTCAACAATTTGCCGTAAATTATGATAAATCATAATTTCCAGTAGTTTTTCAGCACTCGAAACTTCCGTATGTCCGGTCGAGAGAGTTTTCCAGTTTATGTGGGGTAAATTAAAATCTCCAGTCATTATTAGCCTTGTATTATTATTCAACTGAGTGCACAAAAAAGCGTTTAATTCGTCCAGGAACTCAGGCGTGGTAGCAGGGGCCCTGTATATGCCTCCCACTACGAACGCAACGCCATTTAATAAGATTTTGCACCACACTGCTTCTGAAAGACTACAGTCTATTCTTTCTGCCCTAACTGATGATTTCACAGCTACAGCTACGCCCCCACCTCTTGAGCCCCTATCCCATCGGAATATTTTATACCCTGGAGGAACAACACAGTCATCGGGAACTAAACTATTCAACCACGCCTCTGTAATAATAACTACGTGTGGATTATGAGAGAGTAATATAGATTCAAGTTCTGTGATCTTATTTGCAATACTCCGTGCATTCAACAAAAGAAGACGTAGCTATGCGTGCTGCTTAGAATTAGAAGCGCCCTCCGAAGCAGTAGTTGCAGAGAAGCAGTGTAATTTTCGGGCAGCTTTGTCCCTGCTTTGCGCTATCTCCTGACGCTGTCCTCGTGTTTGGTCCCAAATGTAACATTTGTCTTTTATTTTCAGTTTTTCATGGATCAGTGAAACCTTCACCCCATTAGCTCTTTCCAAAGCAGCACTTTCCCATAACTTCTTTCGAATTTCCACCGTTTCTGGTGCATAGTCATTGCTGACTGAGTAGGAGGATCCCTTCAGTTTGTAGCAGTTTTTCATCACGTGCTCCTTTTCCTTATAGTCATAGAATCTCATGACAACCGGCCTCCTTTTTCCGTCTTTAATCCTGCCTAGGCGATGTATTCTTTCTATCGTCTTTACGTCGATGCCGAACTTGTCCTGAAATACCTCTTCCATGACTACTTTTTTCAAATCACTGTCTGTTTCAGAGGCACTTTCTTCGACACCAAAAACGAGAATATTGTTGCGTCTGCTCCTGTTTTCGTACTCGACCAGTTTTTTGGCTTGTAACCGCACGGTATCCTCAAGAGAATCTATTCTGGCTTTTATTTCCTGGATACCATCTAGTGCATTGGATACTTTGTTTATCTTTGCATTCAGTTCGCAAATTTGAACTTTGATGTCATTCAAACCACTATCAGCCGCAGTCTGGTTATCTAGTATCATCTGCAATAGCTGGGCGGTTGTTGGCCCAGGGTTTTCTTCAATATCACCCGACATTATAAGCAGTAGCAACATCGACCAGCAATCGACAGCAGTCTGACAAAATCTACGAGGGCACGGCAGAACTAACAGAAAACGGTTGTCGCTACGGAAACATGGAACTTCATATTGAAAACGAACCTGCAAAAGCAGCAGCAGCAGCTTAGACATGCTGTCCAGAGGCTGAGTGCCGTGCCCTCTGAAGTGGCCCGTGTCTCGATGGTCCTTTAATACTGTTGATGCCGATGACGTCACTCCACGAGGCAGGTGATCCACCAATATATATATATATATCGATGGTCCTTTAATACTGTTGATGCCGATGACGTCACTCCACGAGGCAGGTGATCCACCAATATATATATATATATATGGTTTTGTTACCTATCAGCTTGATGTCACGACTCGCGTCATATTCGGGTCAGCTTCATGGAATTCCGTCCTGTACAATGGTGCTTCAGTTCAAATGAAATAAAAATCAGCTGATAAAACTCTCAATGTCGTTTGTCTTCCTTATCAGAATGGCCGATATAGCCCCACATACAACGCAGCTGTTACGAGCGCTCACACCCCTTTTCTGTGTCTGCCAGCGTCATAGCGCCGAGAGGCAATTGATGGGCATAGCGTCGGATGTAGACTGGATGATCGCCCATAATCAAACAATGTTATCCGCCAGTGCTCTCGAAAAAACTCCGCGCATGAGGCTATATTTGCGCTACTCAAGTTCCTGAGGTCTACGGACCTTCATGATCGACTTCGAGCACGTTGCCTGCTATCGCTGTAGAGTCTACCCAGTTCTTTTGTTGCAGTCTCTCTTCATTTACCCTTACGCTTTTCTTATGTTTTTATCTTCTTACCGCATTCCACGTGCAGACTAGCCAACCAGAAATACCCCGGGTTAATCTATCTTCCTTTCTCTACACCCTTTCTCTCTCTCTCTCTCTCTCTCTTGGGACATGCGAAGGACATGTCAGTGTACTTTTTATTAATACGATTAGCATACATAGGGTTATCATTCACGCACATTTAGAGGACTATACTAAGTTGTCGGGCTGGGTCTCTTACCACATATTCCCGCCAGCTTGTTTGTACCTTAGCGTATTATGTAGTCAACTGGGTAGAGCATTCGGCTGCTCCGCTGATGCAAGCGGGTTCTAAACCGACCGTTGGATTAACTTGGGTCACGGGGTATGTAGCACTTGGCATGTGCCGTCTTCAATTAACTCTTTTGGCGCGAGTTTGGGTCACTTGGTATGGGACGTTATTTATTGAATTAACAAATCGTTTAATATATGTCCGCTGTTGGGTGGAAAGAAACCCGCGCCACGCGCCGACTTTTTGGCAGTGCCGCTAGACGGCGCAGCGTGCCCGTAGGAAAAGCGCGTGAGGGTATACAGGCTCCATACGTACACGCTTAATGTGTGACGCATTTCGGCGGTGGCAATGCGGTGTGTCCCTGCATTGCTTCATTGCTTATCGCACAAACTTCGACATTCATCGCGAGATGGCGTTCACCGCAGTTTTAGGTTAGGTACTAGATTTAATTATGTCGCCGTCCGAAGAATATATGCTGGAATGCCTTGAAGCTTGTCGTAGACGTAATCTTGAAGTTCCGAAATCCTGCTGTGCGAGAAAGTGCTCATTATGTGCGGCAATCTACGTTAGAAAATTATTTGCTTAAACTGCTGCTTCATTGCGACCGTTACAGTTTTACGAATTACTAGTTGGAACCCAGCTGGTGCAGCAAGCGTGCGAGGTTGTTGGCTGCGCTCGGGCTGCTGTTTCCAGAAACGTAAGCGGCAGCTCCGCTTGGGAATAGTTGGGCGTCACCGTGTGTGAGGATAGCATGTGTGACGCATCGTTCGCTCAGATTCAGTGTCGTCGAAGTATGGTAATATCACTTCGCTACGCATCAGGAGCATCAACCCTTCCTTCTGCTAAACCTTTGTTGCAGTAATATCTACAGGGGAAAAAGATATCATAATAACTACTTCTTGTCTTAACTTGACATTGTTACCAGCCCGAAATCGCCGTTTCATTGAAGTTGCGTAGTAGCAGAACTAAGACCGTATCGGCGAAGAGGTCTCCATTTTAGTTTCGCTGCTGCACATGTCCCTCCACAGTAGTTCCAACTCATTTGTGGCGCTCCTCATCTGGTCACGAAGCTGGGTGTTTTAGCACCTGTCACTGTATAGCCATATTGCTGACGGATACGGAATGCTCAATACTCCCCGTGTTTTCAGGTGCCCTTGATCCAAGTAACATTTGCGACAGTGAAAGCACAATAGATCGTACAATGCTCCTAGAGTAAATGCTACTCTGCCTTGATATAGTTGGCTATGTAGCTGTTGTTAGAGCAGTGGGTACCTAATGGGACCACTAAGGGTTCTTTGAGAAGAACTGCATTCTCATTGAAGATGACGTTTAAATTCGAAGTGAAAGATTGCAGTTCTGTGCTGAAGGATGCGCTGTGTAAGTATTTTTATTTCACTAGTAAATAAGATGCTTTGTAAAGAAAAAAAAACAGAAGAAAACGACATAAAAAAAATACCTTCAGAGTTAAAAAAATTTTCCGTGTAGAATTACGTCATTTGCCCGAAGCATGCGAGGACGCGGACTGGTTGTACACTGGCTTTTCTTATCAGGCAGTGCCCGTCGGGCACGCACACATACTCCGCGGTGTTCGACGAATTTGGCCATGCAATTTTTCAACGTGTGCGTGGCAGTGTTCGAGGATCGCTTGCGTCTGGCACGTGACAGTTTTGTTCTTTCAAGTCCACGCCGACCGCACACCGTTATCGCTCAGCAAGTGAACATCTCGATACCGACAGGTTTTGTCAACATGGAGTGTTCTTAGCGGGTTTCTGTATTTTTTTATCTCCCGAGTGTTACCTCAACGAGTGCGGGAATGAACGCACGCAAACGGTGCACCTCGAACGTGTGTTGAATTCCTTCTAAATCGACGTGCGCTGTTGGTTGACACGATATAACGCTCCTACGTTTTATATTTTGCTGAATGTCGGCAACACTAATATGGCGCTGCATTTTGGACGTGCTTTCTGAAATATTGAAAGTTTACTGCGTTGTTGCCGCTAATACGAACATGCCGCTCTTACGATTAGGTCGAACGAAAACCCCTTATTGTGAATACAGGTTCTGGTCTATTAGTTAACGATAAATGAAGCTTTGCAATACGAGGTGTTACTATAGCGAGTTCTCGTTTATTTGGAGCTATGCTAAGTGCTGTAATTGTGCACGGCATGTTGCATAACGCTTGACAAAAAAAAAATCGAAAGAAAAAGAAAATAACAAGGCGGAGGCATTGCTATGACCTTATCGCAATCGCGCGTTATTTACTTTTCAATCTTTTTGAAGTGCAATAGCTGCGGTGTAGAAGAAAAAAAGTCACAGTATTGCCCGAAAGCGACAGTTTTGAAGGCAGTATAGAGGTATCAGACTATTACAGTCTCGTAGCTTTTAGTAAGGCTCGTAGTTTAAGGAGCAGTATAAGCTGCAGTAAGCATTCGCTCATTAACTAAACAAACGGGGTGATACGCACCCAAAGACACAGACAAACAGAGTTCATGCGATTACCGCGAATGCTCGTGGTCATAGTGCTGGCGCTACGAGGAGCGCCGGTGGCGGGGAGCGTGTCCTTTTCCTAAAGCAGACGCTCCGGGCTGCTGCTCTATTTCAACTATTTCAACTGTGTCGTGCATCCACAACAAAGCAGATTTACCGCCATGTTCAGAAATGCATCTTGAAGCCCGTGCTTGGCCTAATCTAAAGGGCACATGTCGTGAACGCGCCGAAGAAAACTTAATGGAGTCTCGGGCACGTTCACGCCAGGTGCCATGTAGGTGAAGTTAAGCATGGGCATCAAGTTAAGATGTATTTCTGAATACGGGTGCAAGGGCGACCTCACACACTGTGAGCGCGGGAAGACAGCGCACGTCATGCTATCATAAATGAAATTGAGATGGGCATCAATTAAAACGGGGCTTGCCCGCGCGGGCCGCTTACGCTGCTTCGCACCCGGAACAGCATGGCGACGCTGCTAGCGTGTCTGGAGTTGACTCCCCCCCTCCCCCTTCCCTCCATTTCTTTCACGAGTGCAATAAAAACAAGATTTAAAAGATATATAGCACAAAAAAGGGCGGAAGCCGCACACGGATTCCTTGCAGCGTTTTCCGTTGCGCATTTCTCTGTCTCACGAATCCCCGTTCACGCACGCAAGGATCAAGGTCAACCAGAACGAACCTTGCGTAACGTACGCGTTTTCGTAATAAAACCGCACACGTGTTGAAACTCAACACCGCCCGTTCACTGCTATTGGTTGATATTTCTGTTTTACTTTGGTTGGCGTGCTACTCCCGAATAAAAAAAATTGAAAAGAGACAGAAGCTTTATCATTCTTTTTGTTGCTGACAGGACAAGCATCAGTGCTTGTACGTAGAGCTGACACGGCTAACCTGAAGCGGTACTAGTTACCGCGCCTAAGGAATTAAAAAAAAGAAAGAACGTGATTTAAAAAACCTTTAGCACACTCAGTGGTGCACAAAACAGGAAAGAGTGCCTGAAGCGTGAGACCAATTTCTTGTACACCAGTACATTGAGCCAGAAGTCGCCAATAAGACCGCGTATATGCGCCGTTGTAACACATGAATACGCGTTACAAGAGAATTCCAAATTTGCGAAAGCAAAAAAAAAAAGGTAGAAAAAGAAAAGCAAATAACTCAGTAAAGGTTACAAGACCGGAGGCAGAAGTATATATTAAAAAAGTGAGCGGCAGTTTTTGTAGCGATTTAGCCCGTCTAAAGTAGTCGAATATGAGAAAAACGTAATCCAGAGCGGTGACAGACACACCCACAGACAAACATAAACACACGTACAAACACCCACACGCACGCACACGCTCACACGCACCCAACAATACACACAGAAAAAGAAACTCGCGACCTGCTAGTCTCTCCTGAACTACAAACACGCACTCATAAACAAAGAGCTCTGTCATGTCAGTTTGTGCAAAATGCTGATAAATCTACGCGCGCTCCATTATTACCTCATTCTGCTGCACGCACACGCGTAATCGGGCCCGCCTGCAATTGGCCGAGCAATCTACAGCTCCGGTTTTATATGCGGAGCGAGGGAGAGGAGGGAGGTGGCACCCCACTGCTTCCGGGTAGCCGCGCGTGCTTCGGACGCGTACGCACTGGTTCGTGCACGGAAGCCGGATTCAAGGTGAAGACCTTAACATGGCAGCGGCGGTATTCAATCATCATTGTACGGAGGTCTTGTTGATTCCATTGCCGATGCGCTTGAACTATATAGGGCCTCGAGGGGAATGAAGAAGGCTATTGTCGGGCAACATATATCGTATTGGTGGAGATTAAAACAAGCTGGCCGTCCCACAGAAATGAGCCTCCTCGCATTCTGTAGCTCTATACGCTCGAATAACATTATAGCATCGGAAAAGTGAAGGCTGCTTGGAACGCGATGTATGCTATAAGCTATGTACGATTTTGTTTCCTTAACGGGCCGGAATCAGTTACGGTTTGTTCGCTTGATCTGGTTGGTACAGCATTGTTAAACGGTCGATTTTTTTTTAAATAGCTTGACAAAGGACGAAGGAAAGAGGCAGTGGACACAGCGCTGACTGACAACCAAATGCTTTATTTGCTGGTATTTGTTTTTTCATTGCGTGTAACCTTGCCCATGCCTATATATGCCGCTTTCGAAAATAAGGCATTTGGTTGCAAGCCACTTCTCTGTACTGTGCCTCTTCGTCGTATATCGCGCTATTAAAAAACGGTTGTTACTTGATTCTCCTCTTGGCGCCAGCGTTGTCAGAGCTGCTGAGGAGCTGTTCCTTCTGGCCAGCTGCCTTGGGCGTTACGTCGTGTTACCTTGCGTTACATTCTGAGCAGTCCAAGCGCAACGCTAGACCTTGCTATCACTGTGAATGCTTAGCCCTTCGGTCGCTAGTGCTAAATTATTTTGTTCTATGATTCAGAGTTTCTTTCTCCTGCTTCTTTGCCACTTCCGCAGCATCATGTGTCACCGTTCACAATGGCGGCAGCTCTTTATTGATGCTGCACATGGTACACGAATTGCAGCTTCTTTTGCTGTTTTCCTGACAGCAGCGTCCCTTTCACGTGGGGACCTTGTTTAGCAATACTGTGAGGGCAACACATGCCTGACTTTCATCTCCATGATCTCTACATATCATCCATAGATAGATAGATACATACATAGATGAAGAATATTGTACATATTCTTCATTTGTATATATCATCATCAGCTGCACAGCTTGCGCTTCGTGGTGGCAGAACCTTCGCGGTGGTTCCTTATAACATATGTTATTAAGGCATTTACACATATTTTGATATTCTGCTAGACCACGCTCCAGACACAACAAACAACTAGTATTTTCCCCACATCGGTACGTAGTCTTATGGCGATGTGCTGATCGTTGCTTCCGTTAATCCCCGTCGATGAGCTTCAAGAAGAATACTCAAACTCATTAATAAATGGTAGTATCTTCAGCGACAAAGTTCCTTTCGTACTGTGTCCACTGCCAGCACGCGGATGAAAGCTCATATGCGAACGAAACGACCGCATAAACCAAGCACGTTTGCTACCGTCATGTATGCGCGTGCTGACGTTGTCCGTACGCTCTGCTTTAGATCCTAAATAAATAGTTGAGAGCAATCAACTTAACTCGGCGCAGAGAAGAACTTGCTGTTGTCGAAGTCATACATCGATGACTGCTTGTTATAACATGTCAAAATAGAATTCAGCGTATAATAGACGTTCGCATCCTTGGTCATCCTTGGTCATCATCCTTGGTAACTGAGAGGTGCCAGGCTTGTGTAAATAAAAAAGGTCATCATATGTCTAAAAAAAAATAAAAGACATTTTATCAAGAAGCATAAAAGTCGAGAGTAGGCAAGCAACTCCGACCATTTTATATTTTACGTTGGACTCTTTAGCCGCGCCCGCACAGGAAGAGAGCTCTTCGCCAGAGAGAAAAAATGTCGCCTGGTTCAGTTCACTGATCCTAGTAACTTGACCTCAGTCTTACCCGACAGCCATTCTCACATTCGCACAGCGAGTCACGTTTATCTCGCTCGAGGCGCGCTGAAAGAATGCGTTAATCGCGTCTTGCCATTTAGGTGCAAACTGTAACTGTCTCCTGTCTCCTGCCTCCTGCAACTGTCACTTGAAATGGCCTTTCTTAAACATGCGTTTAGAGAGAAGAAGGCGTTCGAAATTGGCAAATTGTGAGAGGCTACCACAACTCTAAGTGCGCCTCGCGATAAGAACACGCGTAGGTTTTACTTCAGCATTTCGTTCAGTGGCTTTTACTGATAACGGATGCAGTTCGGTGGGCGAAGATCTATTGTACGGCTAGAGAAACGTGTTCTAGATAAGCACAGGATAGCACTGTAAAAGTGAACTTCGCTAAAATATGCACCCATGCGCTGTAGACGCTGTCTACGTGCTCAGAAAGCGGAATGCAGTGAACACGTCTTTCTTTCCCGCCTTTTCTTTTCCATCTCCTTCTTGTTGTGTTGTTCTCTCTCTCACTTTGTTTTCGTTTTTCTGGTTGCGATGGTCACCTCAGAAGAAAAGAAAACATTTGATTTGTCTACACACTGTTTCCTTGCTTACCCCGCACTTATCGTCTCAAGATCTACAGCCTACTTTTGCGTTGCGATTCTGTCTTTAAACGGTCTATTTACTTTTTTCAAATTTTTGCAAAGCTTCCTGCCGGGCCGCTTTCGTTGCACTGTGGCACGAACATAACTTCAGTTCACTGCGCGAGTTCTTGCTAACAACAGAGTACAACAGAGTCCTTTGTCTTAATGGTTTGCCTTCTTCTATCGATATACTCGTACACGCCGCGGTAGTCCAGCCTGAGGTCGCGGGTGCGATTCCCGTCGCGGCGGCCGCATTTCGGTAGAAGCGCAATAAAAAAATGAAAAAAGAAATCAACAACACTAGTCTACTTATATTCAATGCACGTTAAAAAAAACCCAGGCGGTCAAAATTAATCCATACGGCTCCGCAATGGCGCGCAGTCACATCGGAGTCTGGGCACATAAACCCCCATAATTTATTTAATTTTCTTTCTATACGAAGAGCTGTCGCGGGCTTGAGTGAAGCTAATTCGTTATGAAAGAGTTCATACAGTGTTGAAAATACATCAATTCCACTTTAGTTATATTCCTTGTACATATGTGTTCGCGCGATTGCTGTGCTACCATTTGAAACTCTCTTCTATCCTATCATTACGGGGAAAGGAACAAGAAGATAAGGTATGCAATAATATTGAGCTTCGCTTCTTGAGTCTTCGCCAAAACAGTAATAAACAACTGTGTCTTTGTCACTCCATGCAAAGGCACTCTTGTTCTTTCTCTGCTCATTGTAATCGATGCTTCGAAACTTGCAAAAAAAAAAAAAGAAAAACTTCAGTAACGTTCATCGCCTTGCGAAGGTTGCGAATTAAGAGCAGGTAAATTGAATTATACATGTTAACAACTTAGAGAGGAGGCAATAAGTGGTTGTCGAAAAGAATCTGGCAAGATATGTCTCTCTTTCATTGCTTGGAGGACTATATACAGTTGAAATAATGTAAGTTTGGGTTTGTTAGTATTCCATTTTAGACCATTATCTCACAAGAAGAAGAAGTATCTTAATGACTGGAAAATGCAGAGAGGTCGGCCGGATAATGGAGCATCTGGCCTGCTACTCTACGTAAGGGAAGGGGAAGAGGGGAAGAAAAAAGACACAGCTAAAGTATTCACTTCCAACGCGTGCTTATATTGAGAAGCGTAGAATGTAGATATTTATGTAAATTAACGAATACTGTGAAATTAAACGAATGTTATAAGTGAGCGCTTTGACAATGTCTGTTCTATCGTCCATATGTCGTTTGTACGCTAATATAGTCTAAAACTATATATGGCTGAAGTTCAGCGTTTAATGCATCTTCCTTAATTAGCCCTGTCTAAATTTGGCACCGCGATATGTCCTACAGTACATGCAAACAACTGGCTCCGCTTTCTTGTTTGACTGCACTTGTCCCTCATTCTACTGCTCATACCTAACCTTCGAAATTACGTAGCTCATCATAAGTTGCTGCGATAGCATTTTTGTAAAGCACGTGCTTCCCGGCCCTTGCGTTTAAGAGCTCACTGGTGACGTACGAGTGCTGCTGTTATACGTTTATTACATCACCCCTCGGTAGTAGAACCTTTATGTTCGTAGCATACACCACTAGTCATTGTCATTATTTTACTACTTGTACATGCTAAATACCTCACACTGACTAACTTTAGGGCCTCTCTAAAGCCAACTTACACCTATCATTCCCAATTCTGATTCAAAACTCTCACATTTGCCACATTCTACCATCGAATACCCATTAATAATGGTTTACTTGGCGCTCTTTGGTCACCCTTGTGCCATTAAAATACATAAATCATCAACTTTGGAATTTGAGCAGTGCGTGCGCATTACGAAGGATGAAATATTTCCTCTCTCTATCTCTCTATCTCTCTCTCTCTCTCTCTCTCTCTATATATATATATATATATATATATATATATATATATATATGTGTGTGTGTGTGTGTGTGTGTGTGTGTGTGTGTGTGTGTGTGTGTGTGTGTGTGTGTGTGTGTGTGTTCACCTCTCGCCCCCGTCGTGCAGTGTGCGAAGGGTGGCCCGCAGCCAATGCGGTCGTCGTGCTCACCCGCGCTCTGATTTTGCCCGGTGTGGCAGGCACCGGTCGGCCTCCTGCAACCTCCGGTGGAAGCTGACTCTTCCTGCTACTTGCGACGCGCGTCCCCGTCTATATGCCGTGTTGCCACTCGGGGAGGAATCACGATGTTGCTGCCGCGCAGAAAGTAGCCCACGCGCTGCGACTCCGAACAATGACTCGATCGTGACGTCGGCCCGCGCTCCAAAGGTGGCTCCCCGACGCCGCGTCGGGCCTATCAGCAGCTCCCGCTGCTTGACAGAAGCTAACGGGGGCCAAAGCACCGCCACTGTAACATGTTCCACTCATCGGGCAGGTCGCGGGTGCGAAACGTATACCGGCAACGCTTGCAGGCAGCAGCTACACCTTGGCGATGAAAACTTCTACGAGCAGTGCCGTTAACGAAATGAGGCTTCGGCTGTCCAAATGTACACTCGACGGCAAAAGCTTTAGCGACACGCGATTCGCGAATAAAAGAGAAGACAGACTAAGTGCCGTCGCAGCCAACGCGTTGAAAGCATTTACAGTCAGGGGTACACGACCGAACTGGGGTTTATATAAGATGCATCAGCCAATAAGGATGGCGGTTGGTGCGTCTTTTGCTATATATGTACTATCGCGCCAACGAGCTATGAGCTGCAACATGCAAGTCTTTCGTCTCCCCTTACCCCTTCCCCAGTGCAGGGTAGCAAACTGGATGTCTAACTTCCGGTTAACACCCCTGCCTTTCGCGTATCTCATTTCTCTCTCTCTCTCTTGGCCGCACCTACTCTCTGGAGAAAAAGGTGGAAAGAGTTTCGCCATTCCTGAAATGCGCATACCTCCATGCTTTACGCTGTCTGCTTTCTTCGTGGAGCGATAATATCGTAGCCCGCAAAGCAGCCAGTAGGTCCTTAGCTGCTTTGTAACTATTCTTGTTTTCCAGCGCGCTAGCGTTTAGGGCCCCGTGTCGCAGAACATCCGGTGTCGGTGTCGGCGGAGTTGTCCGTGAGCGATAATTTCCGTATATATATATATATATATATATATATATCTATAATGTCGCGCCTCGCTATATGACATGCGGTATGTGCGGGCTATATTGCCGCAGCATTCTATCAATAATGTTGCTCACACCTTGCCTTACAATCTTGACAAAGTTATTTTAAGAAGTTTGAGAATGGCAGCCCACAAACCAATCTCATGAAACAAAACACCGACAGCATATGCCTTTTATGTTGAATATTCTCAGACTTAAATGTTAAAAGTCTCAAACAATATAAGAAACCTAAAAAAACAAGTAATATCTTTAGCGCGGCTGTGCACTACCTCCGGGATCGATCCACGCAAGAGGCCGTGTTTCTACCACAAAGCCCGCCTTCGTGCATAGCGTTCGCGGCCAACGTTTACCGGTAAACATTACGGTTACCTGAGCTGCAGATGCCGGGAAGCATTAGAAGCAGTCAGGGATCTTTGAATGCTATCGCGTTCCACTCTTAAGAGGAAGCTTTAGCTCTGGTGCTCCTGTCTAAATATATGTAAAAGCAGAATTCGTTTTTCTCGGCAACCACTGCACCAAATTTGACAAGGTTTGTTGCATTCAAAAGAAAAACTAAAAATCTAGTGACTGTTGGTTTCAAGTTTTTGATTTAGATCGTTCAATTCTTATTAAAAATTGGCAATAATCGCAAATTTTCTGAAAACGACATTATCAAGTTTACAACTCCGTAACTCAGCAATGAAAAATAATATGACAATTCTGTGAATTGCATCTAATAGTACATCTAAAGCGGACAAAATTGATACATCACACATGATTTTCAAAAAGTTTAGCAATATGGAAATACAACTTTTTCAGAACCCTTGTAACCAACGTGACGAATTCACTTGAGATATAAATTGGCATATCGAATTTGTCCGCTTTGAATGATCTTACAGATGCTCTTTACAGAATCGAGATATCTGCTCTTGATAGAGTTATTAATTTGAAAACTTGGTGCTTCTATATCTGTTTTTCGAACTTCCGAACTTTCGAAAATTCTTGTAACAAAATTAAAGTCCTAAATAGAAATTCCGCTACCAACAGTCACTAGAAATTAATGTTTTCTCTCAAATTCCACAAATGAAAGCACCCTTTTCACTTTTTTCTTGAGAGCGTCGCTGCAGCTCGTGTTTTGCAGATCATATTGAACGCGATAGTACCTCGTGTTAACGGGGCTCAGTGCCTTGTTATATACCGAATCTTTGTAGGCGGTGCAGAGAGAGAGAAAAAAAATTGAAGGGACAACCAGATGCAAGTCAGGTTTGCTACCCTAAGTAGGGGAAAAGGGGCTAAGTGATGAAAAAAAGAAAAGAGAAAAAACACTGGGGGTGTCGCTACATTTGGCAGTAGTCTATTCATAGCTGCACGCACTCTCATGCTAGGTCTCGAAGCTTTTGGTTTATTTGGGCGCTGCTGAGGAGTTAACGAACGTGAAGTTCACGGATTTTGGCTTTTTCCGCAATATGCCAGCAAAGGCATGCACCCCGTACTTGCTGATATGTAGTGCCCGTCTTCTCAAGAAAACACTGATATTTTGCGAACGCACTTTTAACAAGAGACAGTGCGAAGAACTTCTTGCGTTCGAAGTTTAATAAATATCCACACAGTTTTGCCCTATTCCCCTGCTCTGTGATGTCTAGTATGTTGAAATTTTGTCTGACACTCATCAAGAGGCACAGAAATTATTTGATCTGTTGGTACATATATTGCGTAGATAAACTATCGCTGTGGTGTGCCACCATTCTATAAGGCGACGAGAGGAATCGCCGTTCTTCTCGCATGCGTCTTTCTGGAACTCGACTGTACCCCACATGTTTTCTTATATATTAAAAGTTCAACTGCCGCATAATATAGCTAACGTGAGAAAGTAGCTGGAAAAGACAGAGTTTTACAGACACTTATAAAACGCTTATTCACTTGCCATGCCTTCATGTACTTTTCCATGAAGTACTTCAGTACCGCATGTTGCTATCATGCCGCTCTAAAATGAATTCGAAGCACTGAGAACAAGGCTGCAGTATGCTGTCTAAACATTTAATAGACATCTCAAATAATTTCTAAACAGGAGAACTACTTAAAGAACGAGCAAAGTGGTTCCGCAGTACCAGGTGCACTTCAGCTATGTTCCGACTACGAAACTGCAGAGCTTCCCTCGGCCCGTGAAGTAATCATGTCCGCAGGAGCCTGCCTCTTATGTGACTCCGATGCCAGGGCAATTTTTTTTTTTAATACCAACGTGACTTCCGTCTGTTATTCTGGTCTGGCAACACCGACAACAACTGCTAACACACTCGAATGGCGGTAGAATATGCTGGTTAAATGTGCTGTGCTTTACAACGTGCACGCCGACGGTGTGACCCCGACACAAGAAGTCAAGCACGTAAGGAAATTTGATCGGCTTTCCAGTAACACCTACTTAGATTAGGGGCCTTTGAATATCGTACGGTCACAGAGCACGTGACCAATTTCCTTGCGCCGAATCTGCACGACATTGTCATTTGCCATTGAGTGAAAAATTTTAACGCCATAAAAAGCCATGTAAATCTTAGCGGATAGACTCATTCCTTTTCAAGTGCCATTGAAGCTGGAGTTTCAAAGAATTATATCCGGAGATGCGCATCATGAAAGCGGATATTTACTACATGAGATAGGAACTTTCGAATCTTCCTGGATAAAAGTTAAGCGCTGAGGCACAGAACTCAAGAAACAGAGCGGACAAGGGCAACCATCCTGCCCTTCCATTCTTGTTACTCGAGATTTGCCTTCCTGTCCCCAACCACAGCTAGCACACAGGTTCGTATCGCGGGCAAATTTCAGCCTAAAGGCTAAAACACACAATTTTCGGGAATGGTAACATGACGCCAAACACAGCACCAGCATGAGCTTAAGCGCAATATAGACTGAATACATTAAACATTGAAAATGGAATGAACACGTAACGATGTTCTGCGTCCTGTTCCATCTTCTGTGCCTCCTGGTGTGGGAGTTCGTTCTGTAATTCCGGCTACACAAGTTCCACTCCAGTGAATTTCAGCTGGTGATCGAAAGTATCTTATCCAAGAGCCTAGATTTCAGGCTCTTAGATTGTAAGGAATGGCGCAGGTGTATAATCAAGATTATTTCAAGAGCGACTCAAATAAGTAGAAATCCCCATCACATATGATCACCTTGGGACGACACGTAAAAGCACTGCATAGCGGCCTTGATTACAGTTCAGATTCTGGTGCTACAGTAGCTCGGACACATTTTAGGTACTGCAGCAATGGCATACAAGCTTCACGCCAGAGTGCGAAAATTTCGCGGGTTATTATTAGGCATTGTAGCAGCAAATTAGCTCGCCTTGTTACATTATAAGAAAAACTTCGGGAGCAGGTCACGGCCGCATCATCTTTTCGTGCCACTGTCGAATACCGTTCGCGTTCAGACACAAGGAACACGGTCGTAGCAGGATCACTGACGCGGTGCCCGCGCCTTGTAGGAAAACATCACGCGGCTTGTGTTTCCGCAACCGCCGGATAGGTGAAGGAGAGAGAAGAGTGTCAGAGGGGAAAAAGAAGCATGTATAAATGGGTGAGTGAACAAAAAATGCTTCAGCGGCGACGACGACGACTTGGGAACGGCAGAAAGACCAGAAGCGGTAGCCGGACGCTGTCCCAGATGTATTAGGGTCAGCGCGGTAAATTAAAGAGCTGTAGCGTACTTCGTTGGCAGCGACGATGCATTGATAGACCAACTCGCGACACCGGTACATAGAGAGCGTCGCGTCCGGAACGTTCGATTACAGCGAGCGTCGGTGTCAGCATCTTGGCAGCACGTTGCTTTGCCTTGGCAGAAGATAGAAGCAGCGGGACAGCAGGGCATAAGATATATAGCTCCCGCGCATCATTTCTGTCACGCGTCTACATCTCGTGTTCTGGTAGCTAGGAGACGCGCTTTAACGGCTCCAGCTGCGACCTTGCCCACGTCCTCTTAATATTTCTATACATGAATTTTACAATAAATTTCGGGGTATCTTTTTGCACTGCTAAATAAGATGTTGCTTAAATATACTTTTTTCTCATGGGTGGTGCGGAATTCGTATATTTCAGTCTTAGTCAAGCTTCAGAGCCTCTATCAAGGGGCGATCTAACGCATTACACCCCGTCAGAATCACGCGTGCAATCAAAAGCGCCTGCAACATCTCGGCTTCCTGAACGGACTGCGTTTTACCGAGGGCTAAATCCCCGTAGCAAAATAAACGTAGGTCTACTGGGAACGGAGCGTGCAAATGTGCTTTTTACGTACGTGTCTTCACGCCTCCGGGCCGAGTAGACGGCGGTCGTGACTCGCCGGCACCAACAACCACCGGCAGTACAAAATGCTGTAGGAGAGGAAGAATCACTGGCTGGAAGGCACTAAAGCGAACCCACGCGGTGTCGTGGCCAGCCACCGCCGCCAAGTTCCGGTGTAGGGGTTAAGGGCGATGGACCACTGTTGGCGGGCGACGAAAACGTTGGCGAGCAACGCCGACACACGCTGCGGCCGATTCGATGCGGACCGTCGCTGCAGGTCCCTTGCCCCGAGCGAGATATAGTATCCTCCGTGTTGTTGGCCGGTGGTGATGCTCTTTCTGCCGCTCCAGACGGGCAGGCCAAGGCCACCGCCGCCTCCTCCGTGGCCGCACGGCCGCGCGTCCTCCTCCTCCTTCCGCCACAGCCCTCTTCCTCGTCTTCCTCCTCGGTCATCCCCCCACCGTGGCATGGCCGACAAACAACGGCTTCATCGGCTCCCCTCCCCCCATCCGTAGTTGATCGTTCTTCCTTCCTTCCTCGCCTCCTTCCTTCCTTGCTTGCTCTGCGGCGGTGGAAGCGCCCGTTGGCTTCACCCCTTGTATTTTCGGCGAACCTGTCCCCACAGAAGCGGCGGCGGCACCTTCTTCGGCATTCTTAGCAGGCTAGTCGGACAGCGAGAGGCCGCTTCGGCGAAGCTTCGGCGAGAATGTTCCTCCGTTACGTATCAGACTGCGCCTGCTGTGCGCGCGAAACACTTAGGACTACGCTTAGGGACGACGATAGAGGAATGCTTCCCGATGATTGTTGGCTGGGAGCTGAGATGCTTCTTCCGTGTGTACATAGAGCTGAGGGACTTATTGATACTTGTCGATACCAGTCCGGTCTTGTTTCCGTACGCCACCTCGTTTTATGTGGTTCGTCGTAGGTAACTGTTGCTAGTGAAGTGAAGCCTGTGCTGCTCTCTTGAGTTTGTTAGAGCCAATATGAGAGAATTGAATGCTTGTAAGATTTCTCAACATCGCCTTATATTTAAAGTCCGTTGCAGGATGCATGCTGTGCGGAAACAGAGAAAAATAAATAAAAGCTACAATTCAGGCCAACTTATAAACAAATGCTGGCGGATCAAGCGGTATTCGTGCGTATGTTCGGCACGAAGCGTACTCATAAACGTTTTTTTTTTCCGGGGGTAGGGGGAGCTGTTCACGCTAAAGCAATGGAAAGATTCTCCATGAGGACGGAGGCATGAAGAAAGACAGGACGCAGCCGCTTCAACTTAGGTGGCCTCCTATAAATTCCTCCCGAATCTGGACCTATCTTTGTTATAATAGCGCAATCAGCGACCTAGGACGATGCCCAGGTGTGTTTTGTGTAAGCGCACAAGCTTCTGCTTGGCTTTCGGCGATGATAACAAGGATGGAGAAGCTCGTACTAAAGAAGTGACCTCAACTGAGTGTTTCTTTGTGTGTGTGTGTGTGTGTGTGTGTGTGTGTGTGTGTGTGTGTGTGTGTGTGTGCGTGTGTGTGCGCGCGCGCGCGCGCGCGCTAAGATGAGAGCAGGAATATAACTGCAGCTATGAAACTTATCATCAGGAAGCTTTCGGCACTCGGAGAGCAATTTAAAGCTATTGCCTCTCGTCGTACGCACACATATGGCAGTGACTATAGAGGCCAAGTTTATCTATGCCCCAAGGCGTAGTTCCTAACTACTGATAACGTAACTGCGGTTGTGCTGTAGTGAGAACATCACTACTATTGTGATAAGATCCCCATGTACAGAAGGACTGAGTGTTGGGCTATAGTTGGTCTATAATGCTGACGGGAAGACCTAGCGCAAGAAAGCTGGACGCAGAAACAAGGAACATACGAGTACAAAGCGTTCGTCCTTCTTGGTTGCCAGTGTCTGCGCCTAATTTATTGCACTATGTTTTCCAGTCAACATCGCTGCAGTAGTAGTGATGCACAGCATCAGTAATAACACCACTGCTGTTATGCTTTCTTTAAAACCTGAGCGTGGCCTGTAATTGACCAGTAGGGCTGAAGGAGTCGTTGGAGGAACCCCGAAAGCAACCGGCTTCCACAAGAAATGACATTCGGGCGAATCGGTACAGATGCCTACTGGTGGAAACAGCGGAACCAGACACGGGCTGAGAAGAGAAAGGTGCAAATTGGCGCTGGCTAGTACATTGTTACGTTTTGCGAGAACAAGGGACAGCAACACACAAGCTCGGACTGCATAGAACACAAGTCACGCGAAACCGCGAAATATAAAAATGAATATAGAAAAAAAAAATTCGGCAGCAGCCATCTCACGATGGCTCTCGGCGTTAATGCGATTAGCATTCAAGCAATATACCGACACACCATATTGCAAAAGACACCTTTACTTACAATCTGCAGGGGTCATTCTATTGCTTAGGGCTCGTTAGCAATTGCACATATACGAGGTTTGTGGAAGCCGCGATGGCTCAGAGGCTGCGGTGCTGCGCTGCTCAGCACGAGGTCGCGGGATCAAATCCGGCCACGGCGGCCGCATTTCGATGGGGGCGAAATCCAAAAAGGCCTGTGTCCCGTGCATTGGAGATCACGTCAAAGATCCCCTGGTGGTCAGAATTAATCCGGAGTCCCCCCACTACGGCGTGCCTCATAATCAAATCGTGGTTTTGGCAGGTAAAAACCCTAGAATATAAATTCATGGGTCTACGACTAAGTTTTATGTACAGTCCTGATTGGCTTCAGAACGGGGGCAATGTGCAGCTGTTGTATTTGTTTATTAGGTAACTTTGTACACGTGCTGTTGTATCGTGAAGGAAGCAGGAATAAATTAAAAGACAGGGAGGTTAGCCAGTTCTCAGACCGGCTGGCTACCCTGTGCTGGGGAAAGGGAGTAAGGGGAATAAAACAACAGAAATGCGTAAGCAACGTTTGAGGGGCTACGAAGCAGACAGCAGCAGAGTCTCAAAGCCTAAGAATGCCATTCGCTATTATATAAAATATTGAAGAGGCAGTCTTACACGTATTGAAGGACATGCTTCACAAAAATGGCGCAAATCATACTCAGATCAGTACAATCAACGATGAAGAACGCACCTTATTTCATTCAATTTAAAACAGGTGCTAATTCACTAAAAATAAATTAACTACGTTATCATCTATAATGAATACATCGGGAGTAGCCGGCGCCTTTAGGAGGTGCCATCTCCATACATACACTTAATAATGAAAAAGCAATGATTAATTCAACATATCAAATTCATATTCAACGCAAAAGACGCTTAACGCGAGATGATTCTCTTCTCCAAAAGCGACGTTAAATAGGTATACTTATTTATTAGAGGATGCTTGGAAAGCCAGGAAAGATCGAAGAACCCGTGTACTTAGATTTAGGTGCACGTTAAAGAACCCCAGGTGGTCAAAATTTCCGGAGTCCTTCACTACGGTGTGCCTCATAATGAGAAAGTGGTTTTGGCACGTAACACCCAATAATTTAATTTAATTTAAAGATCGAAGAACGAAAAATTGGCTGCGAGGCCGTTTTGCAATTAGCGCGCCAGTTCACCGTGACGTGACGGGCTTTGACTGCACGCATCTACTCGAGCACAATTAATTGTTTATCTGTAAGTAAGGACCACATTCCATTACAAAAGAAGCGAATGACTCAACGTGGGAAATTCTGGACCAAAACGGCCAAACACGAGTAAGTAGTTAAATTCGTGGCGTTTTGCTAAAGTACTGTAAATAATAAAGAAAGCAAGAAAGTCCGGCCCTAATTTTGCAACAAGTGAATGAAAATACAGTTCTTAAAGAATGCTTCGCGAGACTAAACGTGTCCCTATTGCTCGAGACCCACGGGGTGCTTTATGCCGCAAGGGCAACTCGTAACAATATTGAGCGAGCAACTTTGCAGCGCTGTGCGCTACCTGCCTCGCTCCCGTATCGAGCGAGCCTATATCGGACGTGAAAATATAACACAAGATGTACGCACTTCCCCATCCGCCTCCTCACGCGTGCGCTAAGACGATCTGTATAAAATCAGGGCCACCACCGTCGAAACGCATACCGCCTCCTTGTCGAACTTGAAGCAACACCGAGTCAAAAAGAGCTCACACGGAGGAACCTAGTGTAGGATCGAGGAGAATAGAAACAGCGGCAATAAATAAGTGAGGGAACGAGGAATCGTTACCGAGTCAGCGACGTGACTGTCAGCGTTACTCTTTCCCTGCTTCTCTCCTTTCGTATCGCCTTTGTTACTTGGCGTTTGGCCGCTGCCATCTAGAAGTGTCGTCCCGCTCCTCATGCCGATTTTCACACGTCGGATTTCACGGCCATGGGAGCTCAGCTCAAGTAGAAACAAAGGGGTAGGTGTGTGGCGAGGGGGGGTGGGCGTGAAGGAAGCGTGCGCGGTAATCTTAATGCTGCTCAAAGAGGCCACGGCCTTTCCTGCCGAGACCTGTCTGTGTTTGAGCACGTGTCGGAGCTCGCCCTTTGCGAGAGGATTTCGCCGAGCCGTCGAGAATCCTGACTCGGTTGGGGGAAGAACCGGTCGCAGGAAGTGTGCTCCACACACCGAGGAGTTTAAACTGCGGAACCCGACTGTTGCTCGAGGAATTAACATCACCAAAGAAAACTGCATAGTCTGGCCTTGTTCATTAAGAACGCTCGTAAAATTGCAGTGCATGGAATTTGGGAAAGAGAAATATAAGCAAGTCTATTACGAACATTTACAAGGATCAGCCTTTACGTTGATACACTGGCCGACGCATACTGACTCCCTGGCTATGCGACGTTTGTGTTACCAAAACGAACACGGCGTGGAAGACGGGGACACAAAAGTACAGACACGCACAGCGCCAAGTCAGCTCCATGTGTGTCTCTCTTTCAGTGCCCTCGTCTTCCCCGCTGTGCTTGCTTTGCCTTGAATAATTTACGCGCCCAAGCCTCCCTTCTCTAGGAAGAAGCCACTCAGCATAGGAACCGGTAAGATGACGAGACGTTCACTACAGTGATGGCCCATCACAAACACTATTTGCGTAAGGGAAGTGTTGTGAATGTCTACCCTGATCCCTTGTCCGACAAAAATTTCTGAAAAACAACTGCTCGAGTACAAATCGGGCTTGAGAAAGAGAGAGAGAGAGAGAGAGAAAAGCTTTAATGATATGCTGGAGATGCTAGCCTGGCTATTCGTATAACATGCTGGCATGCTATTCGTCTGACATTCTGATATATACAGTGATAAACACTTAACAGCACATACAGTCACGCACACACACGTATACTACAGAGATATTTACAAAGTTTCGTTAAGGCTCGTGGCCCGCAAGAACGTCAGCAGCGCTTTCGAGCCACGAAATTGGATTCTTGTGACATCTCTATAGGTATGCAGAAATAGCGAAAAATTGAAGGGTTTGCCCGAAAGCGTAACGTTGCCTCTGCCCAGACCTCTCCAATACAGCGTTTACTGTACTGCATTTATAGTGCCTCGTAGCGCTTGCAAAACTGTTTGTAGCCGGATCGCTTCCTTGCGGTTAATGCTAACGGCTTGTCAGTAACTTTCTGCAGCGTCAACCATTGTTGTCCGTTGCGACCATCGTTCTTTGTAGCTTTAGCAGCTGTTAAAGCGAATTCCTGATATTTATCGCAATTCAAACCTTTTAGAGCTTCCTTGCAGCAACTATGATGATTTTGGGACTTCGAAATGAAAACGAATTTTATGGGAGGGTAATGGGATCTAATCCGATTTTCATATGCCGTCTGTTCTGGGAGCGATAATACGAAAAAGATCAAGTTTTACACGAATGTGCAGGGTGGTAAGTAAGCTACAAAATTGTCACAGCTTCCATAACTGTTACTTGTTCTAGATCTCAAGGGTTTCTCATGCACTGCGGTACAGTCCTTGTGGTTGCTTTTTCAAAAGTGCCCGACTTCCCCAATTTTCGGTCACAAAGAGGCGCTTTAATTCGAGCTTATTGCGTAGTTCAACATTAGGCACCTCGACAAAATATTTTAGAGAATTTATTGTTTTGTATTTCGGACCTCCTTAATGCACAAAGGTATGTTCGAAACGATTAGGAAAGCTTTTTTTTTTTCTAGCTTGAGACGCACAAGGCTGAGCTATACCGAGAAAATAACTTTCTACCCAATGAAAGAGCAAGCCATGCTTTAACTATACACATGCACCTCATATGACCAGAATAAATTTCGTCTCATTGTTAGCTAGGTTTGATTAACTGTCGTTCGACAATTTCGTTTATTTACAAAGAATCTGAAGTTTTCGTTTTTTCCATTTCGCTTCAGTTTTCTTCTTTCTTTCTTACTTGAGGCCCTCAATAGCGTTATGATTATGGGAAAGAAGCCTCAACTGTCTACTTTTCGTATTGCCGCAGGTATAATAATAATAATAATAATAATAATAATAATAATAATAATAATAATAATAATAATAATAATATATAAAAGACCACACAGAGAGAAAGAGCATGCAGCGACGAAAACGTGAAACTAATTTAAAATTATAAATTGAATTGTAGGGTTCTAAGCGCCAGGACCACGAAATGATTATCAAAGCACGCCGTAGTGGGTGACCACATAGGGTTCTTTCACACGCACCCAATGTACGGCAGACGGGCGTTTTTGTACCCCGCTTATGATCATGATGAAAACACAACAGCGCAGTCCTGACGGCAGTAGTTAATATGTAGTAATGGTGAAGGAAAAGTGTAGTATTCGCACTGTTGGTTTGTTTCTTCTTAGCCCTATCAAGGAAGGGAGAGCGCATGGACTTGAAACTATGGCGCGTCCGCTTTCCGTTTCTTTCTTTCTTTCTTTCTTTCTTTCTTTCTTTCTTTCTTTCTTTCTTTATTGTTTGCGTACGCAGTGAGAAAAGAGACATGACCTGACACCAAGGAATTCGCTCGCTAGGCTTCAGGAAAAAACAAACAAAGGGAGTAAGGAGTCCAACCGAAAACAATGGTACCCTTGCGTGCCGCACTTCCCGCGTCAGGAATGCCTCCGACGCGTCAGTGTCACATCATGTTACGAAAGTTTACGTTCATGCACGTTCCAGTTGGCCATTCGCAAACATTGCCGCTATATCATTCCCTGAAAAGTGCCTTTATAGATAGATTGCAGTTAGAGACACAAAGACCATTCATATCTGCGCAGTCTATTGCACCCATTTTCAAGTGATTCTTAGGAGGTGTTGTCGCCGTACGTCTCCGTTCACAATAATATTTCAATGCAGCAGTGTCGACCATAGCCGAAGTTCCTGCTGTGTTGTGGAAGAAGAAGGGAGAGCTTACGCAAGTGTTCATTTTCCAAACACTTCCTCGTCCGCCCTCCTGTGTTGTATGCCTGTTATAAGCGGGCGTTAACTGCTTCAGCTAAAGATAACGTTTACAATTACCATGTTTTTCTGCCCCCAGGAGCGCGTTCACATCAGCAAAACGCTAACAAGCACAGTGAACATGTCAGGACTATGATTCTCCGAGGTTATGGTGCTTATTCGTATTGTAAATTTCTTCCTCGACGTATATTGCGGTTAACGCACCGTTGTTTTAAAGCAGGTACACCACGAACTCAGTTGGCTAAGTGGTCATGCCGTTGTGCTGGTGGGTACGAGGACGCGGGTTCGACTGCCTGCTCGCGTAGGCAACGTTTCCTACGGAATGCGAGTGCACTTGTGATACTCGACTTTTTATGCACATTAAGGAAGCTCTAATGGTCGGAATTAATACAGGGCTCTGAACTGCGGTCTCTAACAGTGCCTGAGCTTCACTGAGATGTTAAGCGTCATGAGAAAGAGGGCGACAGAAAGCCATGAGGTTACTCGAAAGAAAGCCCGGTTTGTTACCTCTAACCGGAAGTGAAGGAAAAGACGATAGAAATAGGCAAGGATGCAGAGTGAACTTTGCGTGCTCGGCGTAGCGTGGACCTTCGGTTAGAACTGCAGGCTTCATCTAAGCCTTTCCTCTTAGAATAGAGCATTATACTGAACCATGTGTAGCTGGAAGTGGCAATTACGAACGCCTCTTCGTATTTGGAATGGCTCTTAGATCAACACGTGATGGCTGTGGATCGCAGGAGACCACCGAGCACCTGCTTCTTTGCCTAAATCTCGTTAAACCGGTTGAACTCTATAGCGTTGTCTGACGGAAAGATTCTGTGACCGTGAGCAGATCCGTCGCTGCCGCGGCAACCAGTTCGTTCCCTATTACATTTTCGGAACTGCATTGGTCTGAGTGACCGCCTTTAGTAGCGCTGTGCGCCCTCTTGTATTAAACCTCTTGGATGATCGCTGTTCTTTTTTTATTATATGAAAGGTTAAAGACACAAGGAGAAAAAATATCATGCGAAGATCACTAGCCATTGCTGTTATATATTTTAGAAAGAAAAATAACTTCCGACTATAGTGCACATCGGTGAATTATTTTCACTTAGTCAGGCTAACTTTTCTAAGTAGCAGGCTTCCTTGCTTTCGTGATTTTCCTTTTTTTCTGCATGATTTAGGGTCTTTTATAACATTCGGGCACTAATTTTGTGCACCTTGCGTCTTGACCAATGCTTGCGAGTGAGGGTTTGCTACACCAACAAGGCGATAGCAACAAATACAAAAGTAATACGACCTACAAGTTCCTGTGGATGTAGATGTTTCGTTTGGAGCACAGGACTCGCGACTCCGGAAGGAAGGGTTGAAGAAACAGTACAAAATAAGGCCACTTCAGAGCGCGCTGGTTGTGGAGTGCGCTGTTGCAAATGTGGAAGGAAGACGCGTGCTTCCACAGACCCAACCGCTGGCCGCGAAGCTGATGTTTTCACAGGCGCTTGCGGTCAAAAAATAAATAACAGGAACGCGAGAGGAGCTCACGAGATCAGAGAGTGACCTTGGCCTTGGCATCCTGTTCACTGCCGGCCGCAAGAAGAGCAGCCTAGCGTCCGCCAACAAGCCTTTGAATATCGTGAGCGAACGGTGCCAGGCGGCTCGGCTCGGCCACGAATGACCGTGACGGGGCCATGCACTTTCGATCAGAATCGGACGGCAGCGACCAGTCAGCGCCGCGTATACGCACCTTATTGTTCGCCGTAGTAGGTCACCCGCGTTTGGTCGTTCCGTTGGGGCTACGGCACCGTGATCTCTGCGCATGTATCATAGCGGATTGCGAAAGCACCAATGGAAACCGAACTGCAAGCTGGGAATTTTAGCTGTTCTTTCATTTTATTATTACTATTCTTTTTTTTTTTTTTCTGCGACGTGACGGTGGCACGATGTGATGGTGGCACGATGAATGGGAGGAGCGATGGGTACAATATGAAGGTAGGGAGGTTAAACAGAGAACCATTCGCTTCCCTGTCATACACTGATGGAGGAGTACCGGAGGAAGAGGAAGATGAGAGAGATTGAAAGGCAAGTACAGCTCCGCACGCAAGCAACAACGATGCGCACTCAGAGGCGTTCATACACGGTAGTTGACCGCGCAGCACCTCCGGGATCACCCGAGTTCTTGAATGGCGATGTCTGTGTCCCTTCTTTCCTTGAACAGCAGCTGACACTGTCTATATGTCATAATGCGACGGGGAACTACCGTGTCCTTGCGTCGAGTAGGGGGTCAGTAGCGCGCAAGATAGCAATGATTGGTTTGTAAAAAAAACTGACAAGCTGACAGATTTCAGAAGAACCAGACTGTAACCTATGATTTAGTATTTGACGCAGTCTAAGTACGGGTGGTGAATAAGCAACACAGGTCACGCGTCCTTCGTACAAGACTGCGAACCTGCACTGAGCTAGTATTCCGAGTTAGGTTGTTACCATCAGTGCAGAGAAATCGTTGCCGAATCTTCAGTAGCTCAAAAGGACTTCAGGTAAACAATATAACAGTACCTTTCAAATTCCGTTTCAAAAGATGTAGCCATGACGTCTGGGGAGGATCTTTGGGGAGGATGTTTGGCTATTACAGTTTTCTGATATCGTCGAAATGTGCATTTTACTAAACGGCCCATGGCGGAATTGCATGATTATACAAAACTTCTGGTGATAAAAAGATCATGACATCAAGCCGCAGGCTAGATAAATAAATTACAGTTGCTATTCTGCGCTAGTGCCGGGTTTCTTTTTCGTCCCTTGTTTTTCATTATATTCTACATCAGGCTTCTTCGCTCCGAGATCATTTAGGTTTCATGGCTGGCCCGCCCTATGTAAGGACGAGCACTACCTAAAGAAAATTTTTGGGAGATGAAGCATTCCTTACTGTTAATAAAGTATGTGCGGGTTTTATGGATTGTATGTACCAGGGCCAGCGGTGTATTTCATATAAACTTGTGACGTTTACACACCTATAATTTGCTTTTACACTGACGCGCGTACCACTTTCATCTTGTTCATGTGCTCACTGGCAACATGGATCCATGGGCACCGTAGGCAAATTGCCTGCGAATCGAATCCTCGTGCATGAACTAACATCATTATACTTATTTTAAGGAAGTACAATTAACAACGCCCCTTCATATCACTGTAATATCTTTCTTTTCCATATATGTAAGTGAAATAAAAAAACAGGCAAATGTTAAAGTGAGACCATGGCGATTGCAGTTCGTTTATGCATGCAATCCGGTAAATTTCTATATTATCAATCGTAAAGATATCTTGCACACCGCAAAATTCGCACTTTCCCCCAGTTCATTCCTTTCATTTACCGCATTCGAATCTTCCTTTATCTGCCAAGCAAGACTGTGTCAGCGCAATCAATGCTGGTTATACAATGCCTAAGTATAAGTTATATCTAGATTTGATGGCCGTGGATCACGTTTTTCTTCACTTACTTGCCATTTAACCGCCTGACCTCCAGGCCTTGCTGGCTAGCATTCGCACTTCGTCGACAGAATCGAAGCAGATGGCAAGAACAGAAGTACTCAAGGAAAAGAGAAGGTACTTCGTGTGTTGAGCCTGTGGCTGTTCACGCCTTATTTGAATATACCAATCGCAAGCCGTACATCGCGTGAAGGAGAAAAAGAAGTCAGTTTATAAGCCGCTACTGCTTCTCATTCAAGTAACCTACAGACTGTCGATGACAAGGTATTGTCGTGCGATCGCATCTCTGCTCGTCTCTTTTATTCCTCATTTATTCATGTTGTTTTTTCATGCAGAAAAATCTTGCTTTATTTTCTGACTTCACTCCTATTGATGACAAACGGAACGGCAAAGACGAAGACACGGGAAGCGGCGCTGATGGATGAGGTAGAGCTCGAAGAAAAAGAAAGAAAGGCATCACGTATGGAAAGTTGTCACCGTGGAGTTCCTGACGGCCGTTATGCTGAACATGTCTGTAGTGCGTGTGGTGGTTTCTTCCGGGTTGTGAGAACCACTCATCCTGTCTTCATATGGCTGTATATAAAAAGACCAAGAATCTGGCTATTTTCGTCCTACGCATGCATCATGCACCCATTCGGCATACTATCCTAAGGGACTGACTTGACTGGCAGGGTTGTCTATATTTCCGCCTGCGCACGTGTGTCTACAGAGAACGTGGATGGTGGCTTCGAAATACATCGGAATTCATAACTGAGCGAGGACACCGGTGCCTGAGGGGTGTGGGTCTTGCACAGGCGTATGATTGCTGGCTGAAACTAAGCAAATGGCCAATCTCCTGATTAATGCCTCCTTTATCTTGATATAATTCCCATAAAACTGTACGGTACGCACTGATCATTGTGCTGAGAACTATTATTGACGGGAAAAAGATGAAGATGCCATGCGGACAGCACAGACGTTCATTCGTAACTGAGGATTTATTGAAACCTTCCTGTCTATAATATAACCTTCCTGTTTATAAAAAGTTCTCTTGTTTTTCATCGGGTAGAACTCGCACACATAATAAATCGATATGATATATAAACATACCGGTTTTTTATGCAAGACTCGATTAGTTCATATGAGATTATTGAAGCGGTCGGTCAAGGGACACATTTTCTTGTTTTTCTTTCTTTTTTTAGGGAAGAAACGCATGTTTCGTTGTGGAGTCTATCTTTGGCAATGACGTCAGGCAATCATATATTTTTTTGGCACCGCACAGTTCTCAGCGACACAGTCCCACTCTGGGAATTCTCTTTGTCTGGTAAATTTCACAAGCGTGGTTTTGTCCAGAGACGCTCACACGCATGCCAGCACCGCATTCCTTTCAGTGTTACCCTCATGTGCAAACATCGTGCTTGTACCATAAAATGATTGGCCTGCTTTTACAAGGCACGTCCTGAAAGCGCTTCATGGGTGGCCTGTAGTCGGGCTAGCGACACTCATAATAGAGATATACGATATAAGACGATGTCCACGACGATGTATAAGTATGGATCGCACTTAAGTACGATAAGTTTAGTGAATACGCGCCTTCTACGTCTTGTTCAGTTTGCCTTATGTGCCACAAAGCGGCGCAGCGAGGCGTTCATGTTGCTATGAATTGGTCAAAGAAGTATGACGCCGCAGCCTCAATCTCAGGCTTTGTGTGTGTGTGTGTGTGTGTGTGTGTGTGTGTGTGTGTGTGTGTGTGTGTGTGTGTGTGTGTGTGTGTGTGTGTGTGTGTGTGTGTGTGTGTGTGTGTGTGTGTGTGTGTGTGTGTGTGTGTGTGTGTGTGACACACCAACAACTTTGAGCGCAGTTTTTTTTTTTTTTTCGCCAGTTGTGGAATGGTTTGAACGCGATACCCGGTTTTGTCCGTGAACTGTCTCTGTCGAATGTTTCAGAGGCAATTGAACGATATTGTGTGCCGCCCTATATTCCAACGGCTTATGTTTAGGTTCACTGTACTGCGCCTTTCTTATTTTGTGCTTGTACAGTAGCTGTACCCACTACTCGGATAGCAGTAAATAAATCAATAAATTATTATTTGGCGCAATTAATTAAAATCGCCGCAAATGTCCATATACTTTTTTTTGTGCGAAAGGTTGCCTTGATGCACAAAGACGTGTATATACCCACACTTTCGCTGTTTTGTGGCATCTCTCAAATATTTTGGCTTTTTAACTATGTTCCTGGTACATGGTACATGTTGTTGAAACAAGCAAACACAGAGTTCCTCATTTATAATAGCCACTTCTAAGTTACGCTTGAAAGAAGAGTTTAAAAGACCGGTCGCATCGTCTTCACTTGCTTGGCAGTCTTGTTACTGTGAATGTGTAATTACGCTTTTAAAGTGCAATGGCGCCAGAAAACTGATGACGCAGGACTTGTCACCTCTAACTTCCTCTGCTGTGTCTGCAATGACAAACCGAGTTCCGCTGTTAAAAAAGAAATCGTAGGTCTTGCGTGCCAGTACCACGATCCGAACATGAGATACGCCATAGTGGGGGACTCTGGATTAGTTTTCACCCCGTAGGGTTCTTTAACGCGCGCATAAATCGAAGTACACGGGCGTTTTTTGCATTTCGCCCCCATCTAAATGCGGCCGCCGCGGCAGTGATCGAACCCACGACCTCAATCTCTGCAGCGCAATGCCATAGCCACTGGGCTATCGCGGAAAGTCGGGTTCCAATGTCTACACGCCGGCGCGCTGCCTCAGAGGTGACTAATAGCCTGACTGTTCTGGCGATATCGTGGACTCGTAAAGCGACATTTCCGTCGCCCCGGACTGAGTGAAAGGAGGCCTAGCAAGGCCTCCTTTCAACCAAACACCTAGCAAACCCTAGCACCACCTAGCAAACCAAACAAAGCGCGCACAGTGAACCGGACAAACCGTCCACTTTAGGCCGCGTGGTACGCCAATATAAATTAATTATGCCGCATAACCGTATCCAACTTTCACAGAGCAGTATTGTTTACCGTTATCCAAAATTAGCGTGCAGGGGTGGCGCGAGTGAGTGCTAGATATTATTCAGCGTTCAATCTTCGAATGGCTATCAAGTGGACCATCAATCACTGCACTCCGAGGTGCAGTTTCCGAAGGAGGAAATCGGCTTCTCATTATAATAACGTAACGGCCAGCGACCTCCACGCGGCGAGGCCGATGGTGACCTCGTCACGGCCTTGATGTCGACACGAGAGTGGTCCACGATCGGCTCCTCTCTGGCTGCGGCCCGAATACGTAGCAGCAATTCCGCTTCCTGAAAGCCTCTCGGCGCACTAACGACGCCTAGTCAATGGGGGTCACTTCAACGCGTCGCCAACGCTCGGGCCAGGGCGAGGAGACTGACGTAATAGCGACACTCTAGGTGCTTTATACGGTGCACGAAATGGGCATTCTTACGCCGAATAGCTCAAGGAAGACGACTCGTTTGTCATGTTCGGTTAGATTGCTGAGGAGGAAAATGTTTAGTGCTCTGCTTCTCGCGCACCTTTCTTACAAGCGATAGATGTTCCGGATTCTTTGTTGGCTCAAAATGATGTCGGTTTTCGACGCGATGGAAATCAGCCGTGGTCTCAAAAGTAAAGCTGTATGTTATAGTTAAAGTCCGATTCACTCAACTGTCCATCAAGGATACGATCCAGGGTCTGCAACCTATGAATCGGTGTCATTGTCGTTGTCCTCCTCATTTTTTTTTCGTCGAAGTTGTCGTTGTGCAACCAGCTAACACACTGTTATCGGTGTAGCTCCTGGCTTTTTCGAGTGACTCTCTACATTTCTTTCTTTCAAACAGACACTTCCTGCATAGATCTGGCGCACTTTTTTTATGTCAGGCATTTTAACCACGTTGACCTCACTTCCACCACAATTTTGTACACTGATAGATGTTTAAGCAACGATCTACCAGAAAATTGGATCATTGGGTCCAGACAACATTTTAATGGCGCTGCCATCAGTAATATAACAAAGCTCACGTCATAACCCAAAACATATTGGTGGACACGTCAACTTTTAGCTAATTATATTTGCATTAACTGAAACCATTCTAGGAAGGCCACCCAGTTGCTGCTTTTCACTTCACTTCGGTTGATACAGAATCCGTGTGCTTTCTTTTTCTTAATGCGATTATGATTAATGATTATGCTTTGACCTTTTTCTCTGTGCACCTGCGGTTTCTAGATAAGATTTTTGTGAAAATCAGGCTCATGAGCATCTTTTTGTACGAAGCAGAAGAAAACAAGAAAGAGGGTGGACGGTATTCACGGGTTAGTGGTTGCGGGTTGGCACCATCAGTCCAGTCGGGCGCCAACGGCTTCAACCGCGAAGCAGAATGGTCGCTTACGCGCAGGCAGGCTGACGGTGTACTTCATGTTATCTGCTACCAAGAGTCTTAATTGCAGAGCGTTGTTCCTTCTAACAAACGCAGCCAAACACCTTCGTTGTGCATACATCTTATTACTAACGTCCAGGAAACAAAAAATAAAGTGAGATCAAATTTGTTATGAAGATCACGCCGTCTGAAGCTTTCCTTTGTTACCTGACTTCGGCAATCCGCAAACTAAACCAGCCTATTGAAATGCCACATCCGTGCGCCCAGTCAGAACTTGCCTAGAGGAGAACACAGAACTGAAGCACGAAGGAGGCTATGATCGGCTTTTAGGCACAAGTTGCGCGCATCGTGTCAAGAGAGCACGCTTGCGTTAGGCGAGATGAGCGGCAGATTTCGCGCGTATACGTTTATGTTGGCTTTTGCGCGCCAATAGTATGAAGGAAATCACTCGCTCTAATGGAACGGAAAATAAAGGCCACCTCGGGAAGGTTCGAAATTACTCTCTTCGCATCGCGTACTGCACCTCCGGCAAAGCGGGGCCAGTGATAAAGTGGACGCGGCTACTCAACTGAAGTTTCACACCACTGCTTCCTTTTTTTTTTTTAAAGTACGCACAACGTGTTATTGCCGCGCTGCTGAAAACACAATGAGGCATTCTGACCAAGAAGCTCCTGTGTAACGGCAGTGACCCGTAAGGAGCGCACGGGGAGCGTCGACATGGTTGATGGTGATTCATGAAGTATTTACATGAATAACGGCCGTGCTTGAACATTAAGGAAGCACACGCGAATCTACGTATAGTTATATTTCATGCGGAACTAAGTCCACCGTGCGGACACTCGGGGGTACGTGCATGCGTACTCTGCTGCTGGTGGGTTAGGTTACTTCGTGAGTTTGAGAGCTCATTTTAATCACGCCTAAGTTTTGAAGTAAACTAGTTTGCGGCTGTTATAACTCAGTGACGCTATACATTTCTCATAAGGTATAGAAGACGTACATTTTTAAAACGTGCCGACTTGCAACCGTAATGAGGGAGAACAAGAAAGGGGTTGCCTCAATCCGCGGTTCCAGCTTTTCCAAGGGTTGTCTTTGCCGAGACCTTCACAAAGACAACTCTTTTTTTTTTTGCAGGAATATTGGCACCAGACATAGGCGCTGTCTTCATGGGATATGGCGTATTTATGATAATTACGGTTTACTTCAGCTTTCAGGAAGCAGAAAAATTGAAAAAAGAAAGAAACAGCACTTTGCCGCTGTGTTCGAACGTGAGCTGTACCTAATTTTTTTCGCTACCTTCATGCGCTTCTTTACCCAAAGCCTGTGGCTAACTTTCCTTTGGAATTCCTGTCAGTCCCTGCGGCATGAGGTAAAAATGCGATTTTTTCGTCTATATCGTCCACTCAAAAGTGCCTTAATATAAATGGGGAGGGATGTTTCTGCTCTTTGGTGAAATACGTGTAAAGAACCTGGCTGCGGCCATCCGTGCCCCTCATAAAGCCAGCACCGGAGCTCTCTAACGCATAGAATCTGGCGTCGGGGTCCTGCGTCCAGCGTCGACCATCCTGTCGCGAAAATTCCTTCCGAAGCACGCATACCCAACCACGCAGGCCCTCTGTGTAGCACAGGGACGTCACTGAACTAATTGAATTTCTCAAAGTAAAATGCGTCAAAATATCGTAAAGTATGACTTACACACAACCTACAGACATGTTAGAGTCGGGTTGTAGTTTGAATTTACGAGAAAAATATAATTTTGTAACGCGGAAACTGAAACACAAGCCCCTTTTACAGCGTTTCTACCATTAATAGAGCGGCGCATCCCGTTGTTTTCAACAGCTCCGCATGGCACTCGCCTCTGCGCACCTATGGCTCACGCAAGAGGTCGCGTTTCTACCAGAAAGCTTGCCTTCGTGCATAGCTTTCGCTGCCAGCGTTTCCCATTAAACATTACGGTTACATATGCTGCAGTTGCCGGCAAGTGTGAAAAGCAGTCAGGGATCTTTGAATACTGTCGCGTTCCACTCTTAAAGGCGAAGTTTAAGCGTCCTACAAATTTTGAGTGAGAGTATCCGATACCGTAAGCTCAACTGTGACTGCGACCGGACTGGTAATCTCATCGAGAATTGCGTAGATTATCTTAACTATCCGGTACTCCTACAGTCTAGCCGCGATGACCGTATTAAATCAATATGTGAGACGAATGCTGAAGGATATGGTCATTTCGGAGAAGGAGCCAGAGTGAATAAGACATCGAGCACTTATTCACGGGGCTTTTTACGTGATGGAGTGTCTTTTGTTCGGGACAGACCGTTTAGAAGACGACATGCATGCGCGAACCAGCGACCTGTTCACATCTGAGCAAGAATTTTCTTTTTTTTTTCTCGCGTCCTGTTTAGCTAACTAAGGAACCCAGCATTCCGAATGCACCATTAAACAGTGGCATCAGCCTGATATCGACGCACTGCCCGCGCGAGCACAGTCACACACACACAAAAAAAAAGAAGCATCAAGGAAATAAGGAGCGGCCGGGCATTTGCTGCTCGCGCTATGCAAAGCGATCTGTGATCAGGCGCTTCGCGTACAAAAACCGGATTTTTCGGTGTAACGGGCCGAATCCTGGTGTTCAACGATGCGTGGATTGTTTCGAGGTCGCGCACGTACAGGGCGAAGCTAAGGCACGAAAGCCCCACATACGGATCAGCCCCAGGTGCAGCGATCGTCAAACAAAATCACCCTCTAGCCTTTCACTGCGTGATCATCCGCGTGGGAAAGCGCATCTATACATGCACTCATCCTCGAGACGCTCCAAGCTTTCATGGAAGACTAATTTGTACCATAGTGTACAGAACACAGAATGGTACTGCAGCAGCACAAGCCTATTTGGTAAAGAGACAGCAGTAAAGGTAAAGGCAGAGAAGTTAACCAGATCAGGATATCCGGTTTGCTACCTTGCGCTCACTGTGCAAGTTGTATAAAGAACGTATGTGTCGTGCATATTTTATGTTGTTATATGTAGTTATGTGCTGTGCACTGTGTAGCTATCTTTATCTACGTCAGCTGTTTTGTTTGCAAAACTTTCCACCTTGTGCCAATTCTTCAATATATGGTGTACTTTCGCATAATTAAGAAACTGCGTGGGTATCTGAGTCTCATTCTACTATATTATCGTGTGCGGAACTTCGAAAAACGTCCGCGCATAAAGGAAGAAAAAGAAATAAGAAACAAAGAAAACAAAGAAACAAAAACACACGAAGAAATAAGAAATAATAAAAAAATAAATAAAGAGAGAACGGGGAAGGTAGAACATGCCTAAATAAAACCTATGCCTAAATAAAACCACTTCTGACTGACTATGAACCGCCGTGCACCAGGCTGCGCCCAGGAAATTAAAGACAAATCAAATATAACTTCCGCCTATGATAATAATATATGAAATATGAATTCTGCTGTTATTGTGAGCCACAGACGGTAGCTGAACTTGATGGTACTATATTTATATTATATATATATATATATATATATATATATATATATATATATATATATAAAAATTTTCACATCCTTCGTCAGTGGTTGGAAAAGCAATATTCACTATTCTACCTCTACGGAAATAAAGAAAAGAAGGTACTAGAATCCCTCGCGAGCCTGGAACAGTCCTCTCCGGCGGTTGCTTCAGCTAACAGCGCCAACAAAATTTTCGCCCACGTATTAAGCAGAAATATAATTAAAATTTTAGTCCTAATAGAAGTAATGTGGGGGCTCCCGAGGCATCTGTTCTGGTAAGGGCCAAAGCCAGCATCTGTGCGCTAAAAAGTGAGACGATAAGATATTGGACTTTTGAAGGGAACACCTAAGTTGTAATAGATCGAACATAACAGAATTCCACAAAAGAAAAAGAAAGGTCATGCTATAAGTCCAAACGGGTTTCTCAGAAAGAAAGCTTTACAGTTGAAAAAAAAAAAAAAATCACAGGCCTGCGTGGCACAACCAGCACAATCACAGCGTAAGCTGGAGGTGTGGATCCATAGGAGCTCCATTTTGGGCAGCACTCACTAGAGGGTGTTCACGGCGAAGTCTCCTTGCGTCGTTTTCAAGAGAACGATCAGAACTGTCCGCCCGACGTCGATAGCGAGCTACGGCTTGTGCTGCTTGCTGTCTGCAAAGCGGTCCGTTGACTCCGACGTCGCCTGGTTGTAGCCATGCGTAGCTCTAAGATTCCCTTCAGCAGCGGTTTGTACCTTGCGAGGAAGCGCCATAAAATGTACCGAAGAGTATGCGCGCAGGTGTCGAGACTACGCGGCGCACATGTCACATCCCTTGATCCGTGGCACGATGTAATGTTGTGGATGATGATGCTTTGTTGGCATCTCCTTTGTTACGAGGCAGTGGTAGATAGTCACTTAGCCTGCTTGAGTTAACCAGGTCCAGCTACATGCAACATACAACTAACTGCTACATGCAACTGCTACATGTCGGGACGCCTGGTGGAATACAATGCAACTGCAGTGCAAAGTTTGTACGTATCGACACTACGAGGCGCGCCCGTCACATTGCATGACAAGTGGCAAGATTCAATGCTGATGATGATTTATTGGCATATCCCCTTTGAAACGGGGCGGTTCCAAAGAGTCACCTAGCCTGCTTGATTTTATCCAGGTATGCCATACATGTTTTGAAATCTAACGTTCTTTATACACCTCCTTATACTTCTTTTTCTTCCTCAAGACAATCCAACCACTTCTTGGCCACTCACCCTTAGTGTCTAGAAGCCCGGCGATAGGCTGCGACAGACACCGACGGCGGGCAACACTGAGAACCGAAATGGCTTTTGGGATCAGCCCGTAACTGCTTACGCTGTAAAACTTCTCCCAGTCCAGGATCGAGCACCGTTTCAACGCCTTTCTGTTCTATACCATGTGGATCAACTTCCCACTCTGCCACCCTCTAGCCTCCTAACCAGCTCAGATGGTAAAACCACCACACAGGTCCTGGCTTAGATCCCCTAAGTAGGACGTATTTTTCTTCAACTGCGAAGCTTTCGAAGAAACCCGCATGGCTTTCGTTTGTAGCTTAGTGCTATTCTCAGGGGGATGATAACTTTAATTCGAAGTGCTGCTGGGATTGATCCGCGAGGTTCTTCCTATAGATGGCGGGCCAATTAGCATGATCCAATTTCGACCAACTAATTTGTGCCAGTCAGCGCAGCTTTCTTATGCGTGATAAAACAAAAGAACACACAGACGTCTTAATAAAGATGAGCGGGATATTCGACTTCTTCTTTGATTTCTAATATTTTCGCTACAATATTCTGATATGTGCCACCGGAAGCTTCGGGATACATATCACGAAATTTTGACCGATGAAACAGTGCCGGTAAGCGCATCTCTATTCGCTTAATCAAACAATAAATCACGACATAAGATTTGTACATATGTCGGCTGATAGAAATGTATCAATCTGATAGCACACGGAGCTCTTAATAGGAAAGCGCGTGCCATTCGATGGCTTCTTTGATTTTCTTATATTTGGGCCACCCCACTCTTGTGGCACTATATATAGGTACGTGCCCATTCTTGGCCAATCCCCCAGAAGGGTATGCGCCACTGTAACACAAGGGGTAGAGAATGCTGCAATATATTTAAATGTGCGTTGTACTTCCAGAAATCCAGAAATACTTGTATAGTATTAAAGATACATTCAGAGGCCATATTCAAAAACATTTCTTTCCCAAGTACCGTCTGCGATTGTCCATTGCCTTACCGCTAGTCTAATATCCTCACTATGGCTGTAATGAGTGGCGCGGACGCTCGAACACAGGCCATAAAAGAAACGCTTTTAAATGTAAGAAATGTACGGGCCCTTACTTCTTTTTGAGTGGTGTTTGACATTCGCAAATATGGCATCTCTAGTCCATTGGCCCTACTTTTCGATATTGCTCATTTTGTACCCTGATTAACGCGCACGCACGCAGGCACGCAGGCACGCAAATGCTCCCATGATATAATATTAGTGCGCGTTTACTTCAAACATCCTATAGTATCAATCGTGTCCGCCTTGTACACGCACGTAAAAAAAAACTGAGCGAACAAAGGTGCTGAGCGTGTGCAGTTTGGCGATATCCTGTTCGCGTAACATGCCAACGGAATGTTTATGCACGAACCCGCAGCACTTGACACGCGGCAACAGAATAACCCGGACGAGTCCAGCGTGCAACAAAGAAACGCAAAAGGCGCGCGCGAGAATGTAAGGCTGCGCGCGTCACATTGTGACATTTGATTGAAGGAGGAGGAGACTGGGAATGGCAGGCTTCCTGAGAGCGTTCCTCTTCAGCGGCGTGATCCGCCGGCTAACGGTCGTGTAAGTGGTGAGGCCGAGCTAGCCGCGCGTGCTTTGCGATGTCAGCCGTCGGCCTTTTTCGCTAATCATGACTTTGGACCGCCAGACGTGACGTACGTGTGAATGCGAGGTTTCGTCGGTCGTACTCTTGAGCATGACGTCCTTCTTAAGCGCAACTCGAATACAACTGACTCCATTCGTTGAGCGTTCTGCGGTTTACTTAAGGCCTGCGTGGAGAGGGTGATGCGGGAATATTTCAGAAATCTCGTCAACCAGCGTTCTAGAGAAAACCTTATTTAAGATTATTATTATATATGGAAACATACAAGGGGCACACAAAGGAAACAGGGAGGGAGCAAGCTGACAACTGCCACCGAGAGGGGCACAACGCTTGTCTATCCTATCGGGAGGATGGAATGAAAAGAGGAGGAGAGCAGAAGAAGACAGGCAACAAAGAAATAGGAAATAATCAAATGACAGAGACACGGACAAAAGAAAGTATATAGGAACACGCAAAAAATGACTGTAGACAGGAGACCAAATCAGTTTTCCGCGTCAGAAGTTAGCAAGGCCTCTAAAAAATGCAAGAAACGAGTAGGCGAGCTGGTGAATTAATAAATGAGTCAGTGAAAGATTTCTTAAATTAAGCATGTTAGTGTGGCCCTGATAAAAAATTACTCGTATGTGGTGTAGACGGTCAGTTAGCCTGTATAGAAAACGGAATAGAATGAATGAATGAATGAATGAATGAATGAATGAATGAATGAATGAATTAAAGAATGAATGAATGAATGAATGAATGAATGAATGAATGAATGAATGAATCTTTGCATTGGGTATCGATGTGCGTAAACAAAAACTCTGCCTACACAGCTGTCTTAGGGAAGCGCTGGTGAAAATTCGACTATACGTAGGCAGCGTAGACGACAAAAAGTAGCAGATGAACGGGTAATCCACTTGAAAACAATTTAGTTTATCAATTAGTCATGCATAAATACCGAATTATGCAGTCGCTGCTAGAGTTGGCCTCTTCTAGTGTTACTAGATTTCATTTCTCAGTGTATTTTTAATTATTCGTGCTCAAATGGTTAATAATATAAACAAGAACAATAACGTTAACGAGAAGTTGCGGAACCAGTCGTGCTCACTTAAAAGGATCGTTAGCGTTTGCACTAAAGATTTTGAGATCTTCGTTGGCGCATTAAAGCATTACACAAGAAAACCAACGCCACGCGACGCCTGCATGCGCGGCCTCACTTTTGCTATAGTACACGCGAAAGTAATGTCGCCGCTCTCCGCGCGCCCTCTCCCTCGCACTCACCGAGGGAGGCCACGACCGTGAGGACAGGTCGTCGCGCCGTTCCCGTCCTCTTACGCAAGGGTCCCGGAAAGGAAGCGTCCCACGATGGTCGCTGGCCGACGCATACCGCCGAAATGCTCGGAGACCCCGTGGTGCTCTCCCGTCGCCGCGTCACGTCTACCGCTAAACGGCTCAGCGTGCCGAGGCCGCAGGTGACCGCCATGTGGTCGGGCCCCGGCCCCCCCTGCGCCTCGGTTCCGCGGCCGCAGGCCTTTGGCGGGAGTTGGCCGAAAGAAGTGTCGTCGACGTCCCTCAGCAAAGCCATCCGGCCCGGTTGTCCCAGGCACGCCCTTGGCCCCGTTTTCGACGAGCCACTTCGTCCCGCCGAGGAGAGCAAAGCGCGCGCCCGGCGCGCGCGAAACAGTTCCGCCGGGGCCGGTGACCTCCATTTTTTTACGCGCGAGATGCATCCAACCACCTGGAGGGCTCAGAGATGTGTGTTCTCTCCGCCTCTTCTTTTTTGTCTTGTTACTCGGTACGTCCTCTCCGTCTTTTCCCCTTATTTTTATATTTGTCTGCTCCCTTCAATCTCGGCCTTCGAATGGCCGTTTTTCCTTTTGGTATACGCTTACGCGTCCCGGCTTCCCCTCGCCCCCATCGTACGGCGAGTGAAGGAAGGTGTCGATTCCGTAACGGATCTTCCTCGGGATCGGAAGCAACGGCACGGAAGCGAAGGTTCTTGCTGCCCGCGGAACGGCTCTGCGAGGACCCGGGAGCGAGACCAGCCCCTCCTCGCGTTCCTGCTGCGCGGAAGCGTGCGGGGAAGCATCGAAGTGGGCGGCGAACGGCTCGCCTCTGGCCACATGCGCGCTTCGGAGATGCCTGTGCGGAGGCACTCGATGGTCTTCCGCCGAATTCACGCGCTCGCAACGTCTTCCTCGTTCGCTTCGAGGCGCGTCTGCGCATCCTGGACGTTACGACCGCGCCGAGTGTGTTCGGCCCCGGCAAATAACTCGTCGAAGGCGCCGTGAGGTACGCGTGGCTCGCGCAAGTGCCCAAGCGGGCGCTGATAACAGAGGTGCGTCGTCAGCGAGCGCGTTACCGCGGGCGCCTGCGGCCCCTGTTTTCTCGAAAGCGCACCGAACCCGTGGAGAGCGATGACGGAGGTCATGCGCGCACTTATTTGCCTCGGGCCACTTCAGTCTTTTTCATGATGTTGGTGAAAATTCTGAGGCTTGATTCGCTTACTTATTGCTATTATTATTATTATTATTATTATTTGTTGTTGTTGTTGTTGTTGTTATTGTTGTCGGTGGTGGTGGTGGTGTTGGTGGTTGTCACTGTGGTCTGCAGACTATTGAGGGAGTTCAATTCCTCTACACCGTTCCGCAAGTTCTAGACAACAATCTGACTTCCTCAACTCGAATACGCGCCGGTCGTCTGGAATGGTATTTCTAGATCCAACACTGACGTTATAGATAGGGTCCAGAAAAAGTTTCTAAGCAGATATTATTCCCGCTTTGCTTACACCGACACTGGACCTTGTTCTAGCAGTGTTGGATTATTCCCATTGCCCTTATTCGGTGCCGACGTAATCGCGCTGACCTTCTGTCTCTTTTCAAACTACTTCACGGTATCCTTACGCCTCCTGAACGCCTCAGTTGTATCATTTTTCGTATAATTTTTCGTACGAGAGAACATAGACCTTTCCATGTTCCTGTCTGTCATCACCAGCCACTCAACTGTCCACAGAATACAGAGTCCTTATAACGCTTATTTTCATGGTCTCCATATTTTGCGTAGCTCGCTGTCATTATTGTTTTCGGTGCGTTGCGTTATTCCGTCATAGTTTCACAAATTGTTCAACTGCCCTTCTCCTCTTTTTTCTGTTTTATTCACCTTGCGCCTTGTGTATGTACAGCTTTGGGTTCAAGTGCCTCTATCATTAAGTTCACTCGAATTGGTGACTACAGACTTGATGCGAAACCTGATTGTGGCTTCATGGATGACATTTGTGAATGTTTGTCATCAGAGTGTTGAACTTGCTTTCACCTCTGCGCATCCCTCTTGCTATGTTATCATCATCCCTCATACCATTTTTATGTCCCCGTTCCCCCTCACCCTGTGCAGAGTAGCAGGCTAGAGCACCTTAGTTCAGGCCGACCTCTCTGCCTTCTTTCAATTAAATTATCTCTCTCTATCTCTGGGTTCATGTGAAAGAAGCTTGGTCAAATAATAAAGTTTATTCTCTCTCTCTCTGTTATTGTTCTCGTTTTTTTTTAGTGTATGCGTGCACCAGCAGATAGTCACTATGGTTGTTCCTGGGCACGGTAAATAAATTATTGATTGATTGAATAAATTATTGATTATTGCGCTTCGGGGATTTCTCTCCAGGCATATATAGTCAAAATTATAAAAAAGAAAGAAAAAGGAATGTTCAGTGTAACATCCCGAAACTCTACTCACGGTTATGAAAGACGCATTAGTTTTGACCGCCTGGGGTACTTTAACGTTCACCCAAACCGTAGTATACGAGCACATTGAAACATCAAGCAGAAACGTTGAAGCGGCTACTGACTCGAGACCGTTCCAAAGAAATACAACATGTGTTTCAGTTAGGAAAAAAAAGAAGTCTAAATTAAACGTGGATTTCTCGTACCAGATCATAACACTTAAAGAACTGCCGGGAGAGAACAATGGAGTTCGCCTCAACAATACACCATAAGGTGACGTAATCGACGCGTAAGCATCGTAGCCATTGCTGAGCTGAGGAACTCAATGATTTAGTCAGGACACAAAGAGACAATCTTTAGTTCGAGTTATGCCTTCTGTGCACGAAGAATGTTTTTGACCAGAACTTGCAGCGATATAAGATTACCCGTGTCATCTCTGCAGGTATTATGCGCAGCTTCGGTCTCATGAAGGCGCTGCCCGCACAACTTGTCCCTCGCGAAGGCTTCTTCAATGCCGTAAGTCCTGTTCTGCGATGCCGTAAGTCCTGTTCCCTTCCTCTATTCCATTTTCTTTTTCTTTACCATCGCGAAGTTACTATCTGTGGCAAAAGCTTCCAGGTCAAGAAGCCCGCGGCTGCAATGGGCATAACATTGTGCGGCGACACTACACGCATTCGCCGGCACTGACCACATCTACGGGTATGAATGTAGGTGTCTCTTCGCTTCTGCAGACCCCTACAACTAGGTCAGCGACAACGAGCGCAGAGGCATCATACGGCTTCATGTCCAGTCCGGTCGTGAGCGCTTTAGGCTGAGTTGTTCTTTTTTTTTCCTTTCTTTTTTTTTCCAAACCGATAGGCAGTTTAGTTCCGCTTTTGCAGTGAACTCGTTTACGGAGTGGCGAGCACACCTTGCGCGGTGCTTTAAAAATATCAATGGCGAATCGAGGAAGTGTGGACTAATTAACCTCTCTATTTGGACAGCTTTTGCCGCATGTTTTGCTTGAGGGAGGACACGTATTATTTTGTGATGCTTCGTTTTCTCATTTCCCATTTGGCAAAATAATTTTCGTGTTCTTCTCTAAACGATGTGATCACGAGCTGAAAGTTCATGAAATGCGCTGTCGCACTGATGTTTATCGTAATTCATTTTTTCCGCATGCTTCCGCACACTGGAATAGGCTTCCCAAGAACATTGGTGAATGTAAAACGTGTTCAGTGTTTCTGTCTTTATTGTCTCGCATTCTACCGCAGTATATCATCCCGTTTACGTTATATCATTTGGCTGGGATTGCGCTTCATGCGATATGTACCCTTTCCATTTCTGTGTTGCAATTTTGCACGGCAGTTCACTGAAGACCGTTTTGCCGTCGAGATGACTCATCGATGTTACGTATTTTGTTACTTTTAACATCTGTGCTTAGCTGTTTTAAGTTTTTGTCATTTGTTCATTTTCGTCCAATTGTTCCCCCCCCCCACCCCCTGTAGTAATGCCCTTGTGGTGCTGCAGGTACATGTATAAATAAATATAAATAAAATTCTGCGTGAAGATATTCACGCCCAGATATACAATGCAAACTTACCCCATTGGCTTGAAATACAGAACCCTTGTCGTTGCCCCTCTTCTTGTCGGCTGACAATGACCGAACTCGTTCTATAGCCCAGCATTTCAATGAATATTTTCAGAGCTTGTTTAACACTTCCGTTTAAAACTGTGCATGTAACACGACAGTCTTTTCACGTGCAGGCGCATTCTTCATTTGTTATCCTGATGTGGTACGTATGCTGCTAAATTTGAAAACCAAAGTGTTGTGCGGTCCCACAATATCCCAAACGTATTCCTACGACGATATGATTTACCTCTTGCTAAATTTGTGGTTATTATTTTTCGCACTTCTTTGCTGACTTCACAACTGCCCAATGATTGGAGGACAGCCCGAATTGGGCCCGTCTTTAAAAAGTGAGACCGCCTAACACTAAAAAATTACCGTCCTATTTCACTAACTTCGCTATGCTGTAAAATTATTGAACATACCTACTAGTATAATAAACTTCCTCGAGGAACGCTGCATATTGACCAAATATCAGCATGAGTTTCGGAAAGGATTATCGACCGTTACTTAACTCGTCACATTATTTCATTCTCTCGCATTAACCCTCGATAGACACGGTAGGATAGATACGCTTTTCTTGGATTTTTGCAGAGCCTTCGATAAGGTTGCCCATAGCCTCTTGAGCCCCGAATACATCTCAAGTCAGTTCTTACTGCTTACTCGTATTTTACGGACGTCGTTTTCTTTTTCTTCTTTTCTTTCTTTCTTTCTTTTTTCTTTTCCTTTGTTTGTTTTTTGTTTTTTTGCTTAAATACAGGGGTAAAGTACCATCCATGCGAAAGTGAAAATATGGATGGCAACTTGCAATGTAATGTACATACAAAGTGTCTCGGGAGGGAGACCGCTTTTGGCAGCCGGGTGGCTGCCAAAAGCGGGGCTCAGGAGGATCTGGCTGTCAGGCAGAGTATATACATATATGCCATGAACATGCAGTGCGTCAATTCGCGCATCATGAGAACCGAAGTGATTATCAGTACATCACTGGTCTTCCGCTCCACTGAAATGTGCCTGTGCGCGTCTTCTCAATGAATGCCCAACCGTTCCAGATAGCGTAAGTTACGAGACAACTGAATGGCTATCAGAGAGTAGCAGGGCGTTATCACGAGGAATGCACTTTAGCAGCCGCTTTCGTGCGCTTCACGTGTTCGATAAGAAATGTGCCAGTTCGAACGTGAGCCAATGTCTATGATCTAATCTGCAGGAGACTGCTATAGGTTCCGAATCCTATACAGACGACTGTACTCACATCGCGCTTCTGCTACTGCGTGGAACAAGGCACGAAGCTATCGCCATGCATTGAGAACATTTGCCGAGCATAATCAGCGTGGCGTGTTCCGCTGGCTGTAACGAGGATAATCTCGATTTCCTCGAGGATAAGACACCTTGGCGTTCTTCGGCGTGCATCAGACCCTCTTCTTCTCATAGCTAACATAGGCACTCAGTATAAAAGGAGGAACGCTTTCTGACAGTATTTGCGCGTATTTTCGGTCACAAATGGCATCTTCAGACACTATTGGCTTGATAATAACATGTGTGATTAAAACTGTTTTTACTAATCAGATATTTACTTCTAACTGGTTGTCGCAAACACTGCGACAAACCCTTCCTGAGCTTCTAAATAAGAAAGGATCACTGAATCGAGAGAAAGAAGGTTAGTGAATTCATATAAGTTTTTTTATTGAAATTAAAATAAAAGAGAAAGATGTAGTCACCCTATAATGGCGGCTGCTACTCCTTTTCGCATAACAGAAAGAACAATAATATATATATATGAAAATCAAACGCTAACTCGTGGGCTTGTCACTATCGCTTGCTTCGAAAACAGTATTTCGAAGGCGGTTTTCTCCTAAAGCTGAACAATCCAAGATACTGCACTCGTCCACATCCTTTCAGATGCACTAATTGGAATCATCATCTCTACAATACGAGCAGTTTTACAGGATGCCGTAACACCCGAAGTTCCTCACCTTCCCCGTAAGGAAAGTACAGCGGGAAAAAATGAAAGAAGAGAAAGAAAGGAACATAAACGCGCCGATACATATGAATTTTTACCAGAGTGTCGAACTGAACCTGCACCCGGACCGAGAACCGTATTCAAACCTGAGTTCTAGCCGGAACTGAGCACAATGGCGAATCGATATTTCTGGTACGTGCCTGAACCTGAACGGCACGAAACAAGAGGGATACTAACGGTTATCGGTTCAGCACGAAACGGTTCAATCATAAAAGATTCTTCGAGATACTTACAGTAAACTCTCACCCGAATAAACTCCAAGGGACCCAAGGAAATAGTTCACTTCACTAAACGTTCACTAAGCTGAATATTCACTGGAATATGGAACATCATAGGGCATAACATCATAACGAAACGGTTCAGGCATAAAAAATTCTTCGATTTAATTACACTGAATTCTTACTTGAGTGAGCTTCAAGGGACCAAAGGAAATAGTTCATTTAACTGAAAATTCACTAAACGGAATATTCACTGGAATATGGAACATCACAAGGCACAGCAGAGATCGAGTCAAAAGTGGGAAATGCGATCATATATACGAAGTGCAAAACAGTTACGTTGCAGCCTGTCTCATTAAAAAAAGATAACTGTAATTTTCATTTGCACTGGTGCTCTTAAAGCGTAAGAAGTAACAAAGCTGTCCAGAGAGTCTATGTATTTGTGCACTTCCTCTAGCACAGCTTGTTGCTGAGACACAATGTCTCGCAACTTTTCAAGGCATCCTACAGCCTCGGCTAGAGTTACAGGATTTGAATCTGCCTCTGCCATTGCATCTTCCTCGTCGCACTCTTCTTCGGGACGAACACTGCAAACAATTTCCCGATCTAATAGTTCAGCACCGGTAACGAGCTCACTATCACACTGCACATAGTCTTCTGACGAAGCGTTGCTTTGAAGTGTTGCCAGAGCCCACTGATCAAGTTCGTTCAACTGAAATATTCGCTATTCGAGAATTCGTTTAACTGAAATATTTTTGCATGGAATGCATAGAAAAACCGCCGGTGATTTTCTAAAAGTTCGTTAGAGTGAAATATTCGTTAAACCGATGTTCGTGCAACTGAGAGTTTACAGTATCTTTTCAGTCGACGCACCCTACCAGCATATCGTTACTGCTCACGAGTAGCGTTATGTGCGAGAATAAGAACAAACGATAAGTGTGTCCTGGCAACTATATGACAAGCTCGGCACAGACGCTTGCACTTCGTCGGAAGTCGGCCATGCCAGATGTGTTCCGCTACCTTAACGTTAATTCAAGGGCCCCACAGAATCACCGGTTCTGTGGAAACGCCCACTCCGGCCGTTCGGCCTGCTCCACTACTCTGCCGTAAAACGCACATGGCTGAATAAGACAAAATGCATAAAAGACGGTGTCCTTGATACTGGAAGATAGGAAAGAAAGGTAGTTCATCAGCACGGCTTCTTGTAACAATAATACTGCGGTCGCTCATGAATGCCGTCACCGTCTCAGTGTGTGGTAACAACTTCTGTAAAAGGCACGGGAAGTGTGCTATTGTTACGTGTCATGGTTGAACACACGTTTTGCGCCTTCAAGCTGAGTACAACGCCGTTCGATTTCTGCAAATCATTCCCGGGGCAGAATATGAGGGATATAAACGTCGCTTGCCCGCGCCTAGTCAGCGCAAGGCTATGTACCACGTGTCCTTGTGCAAGAAAGATTTCTTTAACGTGCATCCAATGGACAGTACATGGGTGTTTTTGCATTTCGCCTCCATCTCAATGCGGCTGCCGCAACCGGGATTCGATCCCGCGCCCTTAGGCTTAGCAGCGGAACACCAAAATCACTGCACCACCATGGTGGGTAATATATATTTCTTTGATATTCATCTAAAAAATCTGCGTTCTGTCTTTCATGTGCCAGGGAACTAACTTCATCTTTCCGACAAAACTTACGCATGGCCCTTTGCAGAAAAGTCGATGGCACTGTGTTGTATATCACCCTAGGGCAGTGTAAAGATCTTGTGCCTAGCCGTTATGAATTTTTATATCTCTTATCCAGAACTGAACCGGAACGAAATCAGAGCTCTCTGAACCTGAACACGAGTGGAACTCGTATTTGTTTCGATTCGACACCCCGGTTCTATCGTACAGGGCGCCCGTTTTACTTTTTGGTGAGAAAGCATACAGTTTACTACGGCTCAACAAATGGTGTTAAACATACTTTGAACGATCCAATTTCAGATACAAGCATTTTTTTAGTTAGAAAGCTATTTTAGCAAGAAGGAAGCCAGGAAACAAGGTATTAAAATTTTCACCTCTTGCAATGACTGAAGTTCTCAGTATTAATTATGCGAACGTGGCTCCTGCATGATGATCAGCATGACAGCTCCCCCTCACCCAATCGGCCGCAGCAAATGGCGACGTTTGTGAGTTTGTTACCTGTTTGATATTTGGCACTCGATTAGTCTTGGTAAAGAACGAATATCAGCCACGTTGCCTTGACACGTAGAATCATAATCCCTCAGGGTGTTACACGAACTTGAACTTCGCGCGCTATGAAGCGATCGTGGCAGACGACAGAACATATTCCAGTTAACTGAGCATCCTTCTCAATTAATCTGGTGTCGCTTGGAGAAGGTACGGTACGCATTGGAAAAGGTTTCCTTTCTTTTTGTTTAATTTGTGTCGTGATTTTCGTACGGGTTTGTTTGTTCCTTTCTTACCAATTCTCGTCGGTACCCAGTGAGACCATTGAAGGGAGGCTCCATCTCGGGAGCACTCGACGTACTGAAACCAAACGCCAACAACACGAAAGAATGCCGTCGAGCCGGGCAAACCGTGCTGGCGCATCAAGGTAGCGCGCACGCGCGCCAGGCGGGAACCGCTCGCGAGCCCGACGACCCGCACGAGGCAGCTGCGGCGGCGGCAGCAGCAGCAGCAGCAAAGCGCACAGAGCGACGATCCCGTGCGGCCCGTCTGGGCGAGCCGAGCGAGGGGTGCTTCATTGCACAAGGCGCTGTCGCAGCAGCGCAGATAGCGCTCCGGTAATCGTGCGGTGACGAACGAGGAGCCGGTATGCGCCGATTCGTGGTGGTGGAGGCAACCGTGTTTTGCGGGTTGTTATGCCCATCGAACGCGCACACACGATGTTGGCTATGGTAGCAGGTGCGAGTGAGAAGGCCAATCGTCTCGTGTACGAACGGAGGTGAGGTCTTCCCTTCGCGCGTGCCCTCCTCTACTGCCACCCTTTCCCGACGCCAGCGCACCTCACTACTCTGCCGTCCACAAGATAGGCGCCGCCGCATTCAAAGGGCGGGCCGCGCTACCGGTGAAAGCAGTTACCTCCCCTGGCGCTTTCGTCAAACTTAACCTTTACTGCACGCTCAGTCGCTAGTCTTGAGTCTGGACTGCTCTTTTGGGGTCGTGCTATCCTAGCTTCATTGCCAGTAACCCCCAAGAGCAGCCGCAGATCTGCACCTTGTAATCACCTACATCTGCAATCTTTGTGCAGTGACGCTAAAAAAAATGAGTCCACCGTGGCTAAAGGCATTGCGTGAAGTCGCGTCCTCTCGTCTCGCTGACCGTGTGCTCGGCTTTCTACTGCTCTCCGCGCTCATCGTCTGCGAATCCAACGCGGCGTCCGTAACCGGTGTTGGTCGCCCGCGCGTGGTCCTCATCCTGGTGGATGGCGTGCGTTGGGACTACCTGTCCGAAGCGGACCTGCCAGGCTTCGGCGAATTGGCCAAGACGGGAGTGAAGGCCGAGTACGTGGTGCCCATCATGCCGGCCAACTCGTACCCCAATTGGTACAGCATCGTCACCGGTGAGCTGTGTTTTCGCGAATTGGGCCCTTTCTGGAGACCGTGTGTCGTACTTTGCAAAGGCTGTTTCTCTTTGCTGGAGGGTCTCTATAACCGAATGACTCGGTACGTGAGGGCGCTCTTCGAGTTGACTCATGACTGGATCGAAATTATGATTTTGCTTCATGTCCTGAGGTTTGCGTGTTCATGAGGCGGATCCATACAACCTGAAACTCCATGAAGATGTGAAGCAGGCTCTCTCAGAGGTTCCACTCTTGTACGGTGCCTAGGACAAATTGTCTGGTACATTAATATCATTGTTACTGAAAGAATAACAGAAAATCATGGAAAAGGTAATATACTTTTGACAACAGTTCTGTTTTTTGATGACTTCTGACGCTCTTTCCTGTCTTTGACCAGATGTATATATATCTATGCATGTAGTTGCGAGTGGCAGTGTGGTAAAGGAAGTTACCGTTTTAGAATATTTGGTCATACGTTAGCCTCCCGCAAAACTCCAAGTTCATGTCTTCGACCGCGGCATGTGTTACCTGTTGCTGCATACTTTTCAAATAAATTAAGTGTGATCCTTATCCTTCACGTTTTCTATAGGTGGTCTTCGTAACGAGCTCTTCGAACTTTAACTGCACAGTTCATCAGTGTCTGTGAAACCCGTGACCCCGCCTCTGCAGCTCCTGGCCAGTCCTGCTAACCAGCAAACACCTCTAGTTTCCGTGCCTGCCTCTCCTAATAGGGAGTCACTTGAACAGGGCAACTATTCCAGCCACTTCTCCAACATGAGCCCAACGACATATCTCGTCAACAAGTATGAGGCTTATCAAGCTGAGAAGTGTTTCCATGATATACAGGAATGCTTGGACGTAAAGCTCGAATGGGAGCCACTTCACAGAACTGTTGCGATAACCTCATGAAGCAGTATACTGAAGAGCAGACGTTGTACAAATTACATGAGCGTTGTCAGTTTAACACCGTTTGCTCTAATCTCCCCATGCTATAACAATAGCGCCTAATAAAGAGTCACATGAGACAATGTGACAGCTTCCGCTTAAACTGTTTGCTATACCGCGCGTAAGTAATGTAACAGTTTGTCACTTTTGCATGTTATCCTATGGACAGGTTATCTTAATGTAACCCGTAGTGGAAAGCCGCACGAAGCAACTCAGTTGCGGCCGTGTCATTCTGGCATGAGCCAGAATGATCTCTTGGGTATACCCAAGAGATCATTTTTCACTAAATACGTTACAGAAAAAGAATGGGTGAGTAAATTTTATTTGAAACAAGATGATTATTTAGTCTCTAGTGAGGTGGTGAATTATAGGCAGCGTTTCCGAAAAAAAAAAAAGACGCATTCATTCTTCCTCATGCGCTAACGCATATCTTCGTTCTTGTCTGACTGCGCGCAAGTCAAGTCGTAATAACATAATTTTGATACGAAACCGTTATCGTCGTGAAAGAATCCTTAGAGATATTTTCGTAACTTTGAATTACATGTTTTGCTTTCATTATAGAAAATGCGGCTTGAGAAATGAGGCGAGCGAGCTATTTTTTATAACTTCTCGCTCGGCTAGCTGGTGCTTGTGTAAAGTTATATAGGCGACCATGTGCGTGAGAAGCTGCACACAAATAACACGCACCGTGTACTCAGCCGCCGTCAGGAAGACGTAAGGTGTTACCTCGCAAAAGCTCAAGTCACTTGAGCAGTGAAAAAAAGTTTCCTTCTGTATTGCTCTCTTTTGAAATGAAATTCAGCGATATGCCTTGCACCTAGGACAACGCTCGGATTAATGATAAAGACTGGACTAAAGCCTGTAAATATTCATAATCGTCATCAGGTATACCTATTTTATAGCACTGAAGGTAGTGCCAGAATGTTGATCTCCGCTTGGCACCTAATAAAACAATGTCGGCTTATAGGTATCGCTTAAGCCCACAGATATTTTGATAGAATAGCGCATAACATTCCACGGGTTTCTTCCCCGTTTTTTAAAAAAAAATAACTATGCTATCCCATCCTTGGCGCCAGTGCGTATCTGTCGCTGGGTATGTGCCCATTCTTGGCTAATCGTCCTCACTGGGTATGTCACACAAGGGGTATGGAATGCTTGAGTGTGTTTTGGTGTGCGTCGTACTTCTCTATGCCCGTACGCCTCTCATCGCCATTCTTCCTTCAACAAGCCTCATACATCACCTTATTCCTCATGATATCGCGTCGACGTCTCACACCGCGTATCCGCCTGATTTTGTGTTTGCATTTCGGCCTGTAGCTTGTGGACGCTATACCACATTAACACAAACATTGCGCGAGAATACTCTAATCTATGCGGCACAACGCCATAAACCGTTTCTTTGAGAGAGCACGACAAATACCAATATACCGTCATGCTATCGTGGGCACCACCGTTGTCGCCTTGTTGCTGTCGTCACGCACACACGCGCTCGCTCGCTTAGCGCGCACAATTCCTCGCATTGTACAACCGACTTCGCCCTACTGGGAACGTTCTGGAAAACTGCGAACGTTGCTGGGCAGCCAGCTAACCGCTAAATGCCTCCCGCAACATCGATTTTCACGGTGCGTGGATAATCATCATTACTTTTTACAGCGAAGCTATGTAGGCGCACCCCGTGCCGTCGTTGTCGAACTTCGCTTTAAAAGGGGTCACGTGACCTAGCGGGAGAGAAAATGGAAGAGCGCAACAGGAGGAAAGGTGCTGGAGAGACCCCTTTCCCTCCTGTGAGGATGCTATCTTATACGTGAATCTTATACGGTTGTCCCACGGTGCTTTCTCGGCGATCGAGCCAGATCGGCATCGAATTTATCGACGATTGATTCCACCCTGCCGGGAAAGAAACGAATGTTATGCTGGCGGTTTGCTGCCAACGAACAGTGCCCAGCGATTGAAACGCGATACTAGGAGCGCGTGGCTGCCGGCACTTCTTGCGCCAGCAAGAAGTGCCGGCAGCCACGTCAATCGTCAAAACAATCGCAGCGCCCGCATCTCCAGTGGTGGACTTTGCGCCCAATATTCGGAGCTTTGGATGAGTGGTTCCGCACATTCCATCCCAGCTACAGCTATGGGGAGACCACGAGTAGTGCGTACTACTGACGAAGAAGCTGCCGACTGCGAGCGTCAGCGAAAGTTGGCTCGTGAACGTGCTCGTCGTCGTAGGGCCTTCCTCACGCGCCAAAAAAAAAAGCAAAATATAGAAAAAGAAAAACAGAAAACGCGTTCCTAAAGCACACCACGCGAAACACGTAAAAGCCAAAATGAGGGGATGGAATGGTGAAACATTACAATATATTGTAATGTTTGCGAAGCTTTACTTGCATGGTGTAACAGTCGGTCTAACTCGCACAGCTTCGCTGTTCAAACATCTCCACAAACTGAAAGGGGCGGTGATTTTTTTTTTCTTTTTGCTGAAGCACGCTCAAATCCCCGCATATTTATCGAGCACGATATACTGAAAGTTCACCGTCCGCGTGCGTTTGCGCGCCCGTTGTGAAAAACCTTCGTGCGCACCGAACTCTTCCTTTCGCTTAAGTGAGTATTTCAGTGCCGCCGAAGGACACGCCGTTGCAGTAAACTTATTGGGCTCGCACTATTGCCGAGAAGCATTCAAAGTTTAATACGTATGGCACACGTTCGAGGTAACGCAGTTTCCTGAAATCTCTGAAAGCAGCTACAGCGGCAGCAGGATTGCGCGTGATTCTTTCCTGCTTTATACCGGCGCTTGCGTTTTGCCCACGTTGGTTGCATCCCTTGGCAGCAAAAGCCCGCCGTGGTTTCCCTTCTCCGCTTCATTCTGTATACGATGCGCCTAATGATATTCCCGAGCGCCAGCAACCCTTAGCAAAAACCGCACGCGCAGTCTGGTGCGGAACCTGTTTGCAGCCGACGCTGACGGCATTCGTCCGTTAAAACCATGCAGTAGACGTGTATAAGTATAGATAGAGCCCCACGATCGTATTGTCATTCGGCGTGAAAGGTGACACGGACAGAAAAGAGAGCAAGAAACGAGGAACACGTCGACTTTAGTAGATGTGTATAAGGAGCAGTCGCATGCATAAGTAGCGATGGCTACTCGTTTTTTTGTTCTTTCGAAATGTTAGTTACGCTAAAAATTGTTGAAATTGCTGCAACCAAAATACTAAATACAAAGACACAATTGCGAAATTAATAAAAGCTACTGATTAGGTAAAAATGAGGTCCCTCATTATTCTTACGTATCAGTGTGAACACATCGAGAAAATCTCTGAATATGTAATACGATCCAAAAAAAGAAAACTATCTGAGCATACACAAGGTAGGCGTGGCTGTAGAATATTTCCGGCTGAGTTATCATATGTGGTATTAACAAATATCCATAGATTTTCTACAACGCAGCAAAATATTTTTTGGAGAACTTGTCTCGAATGTACGGCACGTTTATCCGACACATGGTCTAGCTTGCTTCCATTGCATTGCATGGTTTTCGTTAAAGAAGGCGGCGAACAGGGAAGTGCGTCGTTGCCCACATTGCATTCGCTGCTTGCAACCTGTGCGCAAAGATCTGTCTTTCAAATACGAACGTCGTCCAGGTCATACCTACTGCAGGAGCACTGATTTGACAACTTACACATTGTGTTTCTTTTCTTTTACGTTAAATGCAGATTCCAGACTTCGGACTCCTAAAAATAAAATAAAAATAATGACGAGCGTCACAGTCCAAATGAATACTTAGTAACTTGAACCTGTTTTAGTGTTTCTCTTTAGCGTGTCATTAAAGGGTTCTAATTTTTTTACAGTACAGACTACAGGACCGTGATCGCAGCGGATAATGTCCCATTAGTAGGCTTGAATTACGAGGTTTCCACTCTCGAAACTGCGCAGTGGTTTATGATTGGCGCCGTAGTGGAGAGTTCCCGATTAATTTTGACCACCGGGGATTCTTCACCGAGCACCGAAATTTAAGTATGCGAGCGTTTTTTGCATTTCGCCCACATCGAAATGCAGCCGGCCTATAGCCGCTTAAGCACGGGCTATAGCATTTGGCCATCGCGGCGGTTCCCGTTCTCGACTATAGAGAGTCACAATCGAAGGAACGGCCACAGCTTGTCTGATATCCGCTCCTTGCGATGTCTAGTGGCGTTTACAGTTTTTACCAAGCGTGGGTCACCCCTCGGTGGAACGCCAGCTGTGAGCTTGTTTTCAGGCAGGCGAGTTCTCTCGCGCAATACGCTCAGTCTCAAAGTTGCAGTACCATGCAATGGCGAGACTACGTCCGCCTTTGTGCAGCTGCAGCGTGACAAGTTGAGTAGGGACCCACGAGCGAAAGATAGAATGAGGTCAGAGCGCGTGCCGGAAACAACTGAAAAGAACTTGCTTTTGCTGGCAGATATGGTGTCGTGTGCATTGGTTACATCGTATTTTTGCTCTTATGCGAGAAACTACGTCAAAACTGTTGAAGCTATGTAAACGTCCTCTCTGCATACATGCCAGGCCAGTCACGTGTAACTTTTGTGCACTTGATGCAGCAGCTCTCATCCAACCACGACCGAACGTTGACGTGGGATGCAGTCGACTTGCCGTGCTAGATTTATCCTGCACTCATGGAAACTCTTCTTTTTCGCGGCGCTACGGAAATAATCTACTTCATATTTGCCTGCGCAATTAAGTTTTGCGTCAGTCAATACTGAATAAAATTTTATGAAGTTAGATCTAAGCTTTCTTCGCCTATACTCCAGGGGTTTGGAGTACAACATGGGTCACTGGTATGGGCAACTATAGGTATGTGCCCGTTCTTGGCGTTTCCAGCTGTGTATGCAGCGTGTTTCACTGGGTATATGAACCTGGGTACGTGCCAATTCTTGATATTTCTCGTCGAATAGACAATTTGGGTTGCTGCATATGTGAAGCCGGGTGTATGCCAGTGGGTATGTGAATTTTGGTACATGAAAGGTACGTGCACATTCATGGCATTTTTTTATTGAAAAAAAGAGAGAGCGAAAAAGAGAGCAAGAAACGAGGAACACGTCGACTTTAGTAGATGTGTATAAGGAGCAGTCGCATGCATAAGTAGCGATGGCTACTCGTTTTTTTGTTCTTTCGAAATGTTAGTTACGCTAAAAATTGTTGAAATTGCTGCAACCAAAATACTAAATACAAAGACACAATTGCGAAATTAATAAAAGCCACTGATTAGGTAAAAATGAGGTCCCTCATTATTCTTACGTATCAGTGTGAACACATCGAGAAAATCTCTGAATATGTAATACGATCCAAAAAAAGAAAGCTATCTGAGCATACACAAGGTAGGCGTGGCTGTAGAATATTTCCGGCTGAGTTATCATATGTGGTATTAACAAATATCCATAGATTTTCTACAACGCAGCAAAATATTTTTTGGAGAACTTGTCTCGAATGTACGGCACGTTTATCCGACGCATGGTCTAGCTTGCTTCCATTGCATTGCATGGTTTTCGTTAAAGAAGGTGGCGAACAGGGAAGTGCGTCGTTGCCCACATTGCATTCGCTGCTTGCAACCTGTGCGCAAAGATCTGTCTTTCAAATACGAACGTCGTCCAGGTCATACCTACTGCAGGAGCACTGATTTGACAACTTACACATTGTGTTTCTTTTCTTTTACGTTAAATGCAGATTCCAGACTTCGGAATCCTAAAAATAAAATAAAAATAATGACGAGCGTCACAGTCCAAATGAATACTTAGTAACTTGAACCTGTTTTAGTGTTTCTCTTTAGCGTGTCATTAAAGATTTCTAATTTTTTTTACAGTACAGACTACAGGACCGTGATCGCAGCGGATAATGTCCCATTATTAGGCTTGAATTACGAGGTTTCCACTCTCGAAACTGCGCAGTGGTTTATGATTGGCGCCGTAGTGGAGAGTTCCCGATTAATTTTGACCACCGGTTGGCGCCTTTATGGCGGCACCGACTACTCCTTGTCACTTAGCAAATGAAACAAATATGCGCAAAAAAGGAGAATAATGTCACAAAATATGGCACTCAGTAGAACACCAGATGTATGGAAACAGTACATTCCAAATGATGCCTGAATCACAAAGTTTTGTGCGTGGGTTCAGTACACATATGCATATATAAAGTCAAATATTTTGAATGGCCAAAACACAGGACAGAAGTAATTACATTGCAAAGCACAGAGCACAAGTAATTGCACATAGCGTAAAAACACGATTACAATATAAAAATAATTTTGAACACATAACAACATTTACATCACTCATTTAGCTTATCAGGATAAATTATCCCACTTATTATCAGGATTATCAGAATTATCAGGATAATGCCGAGACACATCAGTCTCTGCATTATTGCGCGCCCGATTCGCACCCGCGTCCACTGCAGTATTACCAGGAATATTGCAGTGCCCGGGTATCCACTGAATTGCAATTACGTGATTCATTGCGCTTGCGTCTGTATGTTCTTTGAGCGTCTCATACCATAGCAAAGCGTTGCGCATTTTTTACTGATGTCATGAAGCTCAAAGCACACAGGACTGCTAACAGTTCTGCCACCGTGGAAGATATCTCTCGGGATAATTTAAATGTTTGCTCTTGCGCCAAATGTGAAATGATGATTGCTGGATTCGGGGAATCTTTATGAGATAAACTGTCTGTAAACACGTGGATGTACTGCGGATGTAATGAGTAAATTTGGAATAGTACCAGTTGCTGTGTGGCCACCATTAACATTTCTCTCTTTGATATAATCCCCTCCACCGAGAATTCTATTTTAGTACTTGTTAACATCCAAACACGGTAATGAACATTCACTTTGCGTAGTTCAAATCTTGGTATTATGATTTATGTTCTTGAACAACGTCGTGAATTTTGCTTTCGTTTCGTTCGCTAAGCGCGATGCTTAATGGATGCCTGTCGTGTTGAATTAAGATACGATAAATATATCGGCATGTATTAACTGTCGGTATGATTGAAAATGGTTGGTCACGAGCTTCAGCAATTACTAGAGAACTAGCCTGCGGAATGCAAAGCCCCCTTGCCAGGAAACATTGAAGACGTTCCTCAGAAGTTTGCGATAAACCATCGAGAATAGGGGCCGAATAAGCATTTTTTTTTGTTATGATTGCCTTGTGAACTTGTAATGGTGAAGAGACAGACAGCGCCTACTTTAATCAGGAATTGGTGACAGCTGGATTCCAGAATAAGCTACAAGGCAGCCGTGTAGAGTTTGCAACTACGAAGGAAGTATATATTTCCTACACTTTTGATTCCTGCACAAGCGGCCAACCGAATTTGATAATTACGTGTAGGCATTGGTGGTTCCCGACGCACTGCACGTTGTGGTGGTGTCGTTCCTGTTGCGTGTGTAAACGCTATGTTATTGGATACGTAGCCTAAATACAAGCAATGTAAGACTTGAATGTTGGCTCCGTAATGTAGGAGTACTCGGAGCGGCAACCCTGGGAGTGTCAGTTAAACTGGAATCCGGAAGGTTTCTGCATTCTGCCAGGGTTGCTACAGTTGAAGTGTTTACACACCTTCAATGTTCTTGCTTCTGTGTATGTGACTACATTTATGTTAGATTTGGAAGGGCCCCTGAGATCTTCAGAGTGCTGTATACATGCGTAGCGGGTCACTCGCAAAGCACCCAGCGTTGTTCTTGTACAACGCTGGTGTGCTGCGGTGGTGAGCTTGAAAGCAACAGGCACTGCATGCAGAAAGGACTTTCCTTATGGTCTACTATGAGCAAGTGGTAAATCGCTAGACCTTGAGGGCATTTTTACAGTGCCAACATAACACATCTTTTCTTTCGCGAATGTTTCTTTTTTCTTGTGCTTGTGTACGTGCTGACACTTTTCATCGCCTTTGTGCAGGTCTGTACGGAGAACGGCACGGCTTCGTGCAGAATTACATGTACGATGAAAAGCACGATGACTTCTTTACGATGGCACCCAACCCGAATGCATCGCTCCCGCATTGGTGGAATCATGCGGAGCCAGTCTGGGTCACGGCCGAGAAAAACGGTCTGCGCACTGGAATGTACTGGTGGGATGGCTGCCAGGTGCGCTCACTAGATTTGTACAATTTGTGCGGACATGTCTGTTATGCCGCATTTATATGCTAATTCAAGCGCGACTCACAAGAAAGATACGGCAGGAAAATACCAGTGAAATGAACTACAGTAAACAAGGACGTTCATTTTTGACTCATTGAATCGACATAGTTTGATGCGTTCTCACAGACTACTGCATCATGGCTCCCATGTCAACAGGGTTCACACGCTCTTCTTGCGCGTATACATGTTAGCGGCCAGTTCTGAAAAAAAGTTCAGTACATGAGGTAGTAAGAACAACGCCAGTCAGTCGAGTACACGGTCGAGTTGTTTCGCAAGGGTTAATACAGCTCAATTCGCAGGACACTACTAGAATGTTGCATTTGTTTTTCTTTATTTCTGCGTGAGGCTGAGGCAGGGCTGTAAGAGCAACAAAAGAGACGAAATGACAACGCGAAGCAGCGCTTTGGTGCGAATACCTCTTTAATCCGATTAATAATGTAGGAGGGTTGTGCCATTCAACCACGAAAAAGCAGCAAAATTTTATGATAGATTTACTGTCTAGGACTCCTTCTCATGTGACGGATTCGGCTCGTATGAGCGACGGTTGGACTTCTGCAGAGTATTCCGATAACTCAACGTAATACTACGAGTGAGCGGGCGAAGTTAATTCTCTTGCAGCGTCCACTATTGTTTACAGTATAAGGATCTAGAGTAAGCACGTCGGTCAGCGTCATCGGCGAAGTGGTTGTCAACGATGTCACAATGTCCCGGAAATACTGAAGGACTATATATATTGTCCTTTTTCAGCGACGCAGTGGTAAATTTTGTTGATTTCTGGTACCAATTGCTTATAATTTCCGCATCATTAACTCCGCACGCCTTGAAGGGCTGCCGCCGATATGCGGAGTATTTCCCGTGAGAACTTTTCACAGCGGAGTTAAGTTTCACAGCGGAGCGAAGAACGGTGTGTTTGGAACCGTTAAATGTTGTGACGTGTGAAGTTACGACCAATTATTTCACTATGGGGCGCAATTATTTCACTATGGGGCGTGTTGTCTCTGGGTCGAAGTAACCTTCATTAAATCCTGGAGCTACTACATTAGAATGGCCGACTCATCCATAAGCAATAAGCGCAGGAGGGGGGAGGGGGGGCGAGGAAGGGGGTATTTTGTAAGCGTCCGCCATTTCGTCTGCTGTTGAAGTGCTGATTGGCTGAGGCGCTTGTCTCCTTCGGTGATAGTATAGATAATTTTCTTCACCACGGCTCCCATTTCTACGAACAACGCCAGCTCCTCCAGTGTGCCTTGATTAGACTGGACGATTGGCCTATTACAGAAGGAAACGTGTTAGTAGCCTGACCTCACAGCTCATCAGCCCGGAAAGCCGAATGAGCAATTCTGCAGAAAGGAAGGCGACAGAACTGAGTGCCAGACTGTGGATACGTTGCACCTGGCATGGTGCGTGTAACTGATCTGAGCTCATGTGCTTTCCTTTTCTCTTTCCCTCCTTCATTCTCTCCCCATTTGTAGGGTAGCGAACTGAACAAAGTCTAGTACCCTCCCTGCCTTTACTTCCTTCCCTCCACTCTCCCTCTTCCTCGTGTGTTTTAGCATGCTAGGATGTCACTGACGGCAACACCCTCTTATTCGTAGATACATGAGGAATCTTTGTAGCCGCATTTTGAACAGGAGCATAAGAATCACCGGAAAGGTCAGCTTAATAGGAAGAGCCAACACCGCGGCTCGCTAACTAGGCAGTACTCAGGGGCTTACGCATCCGCCATTTTCAGAAACAGGGCAGTTGTCAAAGGATAGGCGAGTTCATTATTGTCTTAAACTCCCATGCTTTTCCGTAGCTCTTGAACAATGTGGGGAATTATTTTGTCTATAACGTGGTCTGCACCCTTCCTTCGTCTCCACCGCCCCCCCCCCCCCCCCCCCCCTCTACTCCAGTAGTATATATTGTTACGGTAAACCTGAAGTAAATTGAGTGAGATACGAGGTTAAATATACGCCCAAAATTCGTTGGGGGTTCCCTCTTTTCTACTGTTGATTGGCGGCAGTATCGGAAAGCCATGAATTTTGAGCGTTGAAGAGAACTGATGGTCTGTGGTATACGATATGTATACGCGCCAGTGCGTAGAATCGAAATTCAGTTAGCGCGTTGCTGCTGTGGCTGCTTCTGCCTCTTTTTTTTTCTTTTTACTTGAGATATTCGTTGTTAAGCATAATAAAAAAAATGAAATCGTACAAAAGCCTGCAGCTCTGCATCATTGAATACTTGCAATAATTTTTTGGAGAACTGTCTCTTTTCACAGGGGTGTTACAATTCTCTGAGGAAAACGCCATTTGCAGTTGTATTATTGTTAAAGATACTGTGACGGAGGCGAAATGTAGACGAAAGTTATATTTACACACCATTCGCTTCCACGGACACAGAGTACTTCTGGAGCATATTGTTTCACTTGTTCGAAGATCCACTTAAAAGAAGCAGTTAAACGTTACTTCTCGAAGCGCTAATGGCTTTTCAAAATTTGAGTTTTCAAGGGAAAGCTTTCAGAACAGCATGAAATAAAAATTGCGTTGTATAACGTTTTCTTTTCTTTTTTCAGGTGGAAATACGAGGCGTCAAGCCCACGAAATGCATTCCATACAGGGATTACTGGAAGTGGCCTACGGTTGAAAATGACACTAAAGCCGCGCTGTCTGAAATAGTGGACAATTTTAAACAAAACAAATTCGATTTTGCACTTGTTTATTACGAAGCCGTCGATGCGGAAGGTAAGTCTGTGTATGTTGCTTGCGTTAGAAAATCACTCTGAAAAGCCCCCCTCTAATATTTCACACGCTGTCCACTCAAGTTCCCGGACAGTCTTTTGTGCGTCCACACACTGATATACTTTTTGTGTACTATGCTGGCACGGTCAGGAGAGTGTATATTATATGTATGCCACAAAAACAGGGCCCTATATATATACACAAACACATGGTTGACAGAACGATCCTATAGCGCTATATAGCGCTATAGCGCTATATATATATATATATATATATACATATATATATATATATATATATATATATATATATATATATATATATGGTGTGTGTGTGTGCGCGCGCGCGTGTGGAACCGCACACCTGGAGGGCTCTTGAAGTGCTTGCGCGTGCACTGATACGTCATTCGCGGTGCAAACAGAAATTTGTTATTAAAAACAACAATGGACCAGCGATTCCTTTATATTTGAACTAATTTACGGCGACAGCTGCATTTTTTCACAGCGGAAAGCGCCACCTCTTTTGCTAGCTTACGTGTTCCTCAAGTAATTGAGCTCATTCACTACGGGGGAGTGGCCACAAAGGGAGTAGGTATAGGTTTGGTGATAAAAATATGCGACATGGAATTCCCCAATGCGGATATTAGCTAAAGAAAACTAAGCACATTACTCTATCCCTCCACGAATACCTCCGTGAAATCCAGCTTTTCAAATAATAAAATCATGGAGTTTCGCGTGCCAAAACCACGATCTGATAATGAGGCACGCCGTAGTGGGGGACTCCGGAAATTTGGACCAACTGGGGTTCTTTAACGTGCACCTAAATCTAAGTACACGGGTGTTTTCGCATTTTGCCCTCATCGAAACGCAGTCGCCGTGGCCAGGATTTGATTCCGTGGCCTCGTGCTTAACAGCCCAACACCATAGCCACTAAGCAACCACTGCACGTAGCTCTTCATACAAAGCAATGAAAAAGCGAACATAATTTCGTAAAAAAAGCAGCTCGAGTAGTTCTACGTCATTAAAGAAAGAAAAAACGCACATGCACATTGCGAAAGCAGGGTAAGAAAGAACACGGCCACAGCGCTGACATGGAACTGCCATGTTTATTGCACTGAAGGCAGCATATACAAGACAAAGGCAGCAAAACATAAACGGCTCTAAAAAGAAAAGTTCCTGCACAACCCAACTCACGATGACGTTCCACGTTAACGAAATTTGCATTCAAGCAATGCATTGATACTCCGTATTGCTGAAGACACCTTTATTTGCAATTTGTAGCATGGGGGTAAGCAGGCTAACCATGCTAATTGCATTAAGACGTCCACGCGCCTGAGCTCCACCACGGGCCACAGCATCCACGCCTTAATTCGGACGCCACGAAGAAAGCTTCACTGAAGGTTACCTCCAGACCGCTGCCAGTTTCGTCTCGCTGGCACTATAGAATTGGGGTTAAGCATATCCATCTTCGAATGAACTAGGACGCGATTGTACAGGCGTACTACTTTAAATTTGAGGCGTACAACCTCGATTTTCTGGCGTAGAGCTTTAATTTTCATTTTCAGTTAGAATAGCGCGCGTTGTCACTTTCATTATTCGGACGTGCGCCTGCGTAGTGCGCTCGTAGGAAGTCGATAGCGGTTAAAAAGGAACATACCGACACCAAATTGGGGCAAATAGGCCAAGTAGGAAAATGTGAAAACAAGAAACTGCTAAGGAACCGTCATCCGACAAACGCCACCTGTCAATCTGAAAGATACAGTATTTCTTCGTTACATAGCTCAAGTGAAGGAGAGCTCTCTTACAAGGACTTTTTTCTGTCCCTCTTGCGTGCCATATAGCGTTGGCGTTTGTCGTATGACATGTCCTCCCGGTGTGTGTGTGTGTGTGTGTGTGTGTGTGTGTGTGTGTCTTCTAGTGCCTGGTGAATATGCTTGTTTTGTCGATTTCCTTTTGTATATACTTATTGCCTTGAAAGCAACAAAGGCGAAAGTTGGTAGCAGACTTGGCGTCTGCGTTTTCTTTCTTTTCCCGTTTCTGCGCAGTTGTACTGTTTCTTTTTTTTTCTTGATAACCGCTCACCCACTAGCTCACCTTTGTATTTTTCTACACTTCATGGCACAAAGGCTCGGTGACTTCAGATAAGTGTGTACTGCGTCGATTGATTATAAACTGTACCTCGTTTCCAGGACATGGCGGTGGTCCTGACTCCATGGAGCGACGACGAGCGCTCAAAAGCGCCGACAATGTCATCAAACATCTGCTTGACGAAGCCAAGAGGCAGAACATTCGCGATCAGGTAAGGGGGCACCGACGCTGATGAGGGCATGTATTGTTTTATTGCCATAACAATTATACAGACGCTCGACGCGTCTTCGCGTCGTTGGCTTTGCCGGCGTCACGCTGTCCTAATACCGACGGCGCATTCGCAGCCAGCGCGTCGAGGGCTATCGAAGGCCTCTCTAGACACGCAATGTGTTTGGCTGCAGAAGCTACGAAACCGTGTATGAACGTATCGCCACCCTCTGCTCGGTTGGCTGTGCCGGAGCCAGGACAGCATTCTGGCTTCCGCTGCTGGCACGATCGTTGTGCGCGCACAAAGTGCAGCGTTCCTTCCGATGAGCTGTGTGCTTATACCTTACAGTGGTGCGTACAAGTGGTCTGAGCGGAACGGATAAAAAACGTCAAGCTAAACCTGCCTAATCCTTTCACTAGACGCTGACAAACAGAAATATAACTGATCAATGTAAGAAGACAAGCAGGTGAATCAGTACACAAGATTAGCATTAGTAGTGTAAAATAATTGAAAAACCATAAATCATGCTCTAAACAATAACATAACGAAAATAAATAATAAACGATGATGTGCACAGACACGCATAAAGCAAAAAGAACAAAGTAAATGCAATTGCAAAGAACAAGAATGACACATGTGCGTATCTAGCAATAATTGCATGTGCTTTATACGCGCCTGCCCCCACCTGCATGCGCTCGTACGAAGGTATGTGAAAGGAGATGTAGTTATTGTAATGTGCGAAACATAGACGGAGTGACCTTTTGCACCTCAAATTGAACGATCATTTCATGCTGCATACACACGCGCACTCATTTGGACACAGGCACTCATCAACAGAAGGAATAACCGGCCCTCGGGTGCGCAGGAAGTTAACGCTAATGCAACTAATTTTCAGATATTTAAGAAATATTATCTCTGCTTCCTTCCTTTGCATCACTCAGCTTTATAGAAGATGAAAGAGTTATTCTCATATGGCAAGATGCGGATATCTTTACTTGTTTAAATTTAGTGCTCAGTCACAAGAACATTTCTGGTCCCTAATACTCAACGTGCGATGATCTTTGACGTCCTTCCGCTCCCAGCTCAGCCTCATCGTGGTGTCTGACCATGGCATGACCGACACCACCGAAGGAAAGTTCGAGCTGATCGACATCGAGCCTCATATTGACGCCAACGACATTCATTCCATGCTTGACGGCGGGTCGTTCGCCATGCTTCGGCCCCACCCGGACAAGATTGAAAAGGTGTGGTTGACGTCCTCGTGTTCGTAATTTTACAGCGAATATCTTAGCTTCTAGTTGGTCCGGATTTTTGGGGGGCTCGTGCCCACACAAAAGCAGTACCGCCACCGTGGTCACTCAGAAAGACTTCAAACGGCCACGGTAAAGGCGTTTGTCTTTTAGTTTCCGCGTAATAGGATTGCTTTCTTGTATATTCGAATTGCAATTCGAAGCTATCATGTGTGCAGGTTGTGTGTAAGTGGTACTTTACGAATTTTCTGATGCAATTTACTTGGAAAAATTAAATTATTTCAATATGACCCTTGCCCTTGCCGGAGGGCCTAGAGGAATGAAGATGTATGCTGCACTTCCGCACGTGCGTGCGTGACGTATGTCTCTAGTAGCGGCGGTACTTGTCTAACGTCGTCTAGTGATGGTGTTTGTCTAACATCGGCAACAGCTTCGCTGTACGTGCAATTTCACAAGGTGGAATCACGGTGGATTTTTTTTTTTTTTGCTTCCATCAACTCGAGTAAGTGTTGCTATAAATACGTTACGCGAAGAGTCAGCTAATAGCGATCGTGGCAAGACAGTGCCGGAAGCATAACAGAAGACAGTATCCATGTATTTTAAGGCAATAACCATTTCGGTGTTTGCTGCTCCGTAATGACTCCTAATATGCACGCCGTTCCGTTCGTTTCCGGGTCAATTTACACTTTTGACACTCCTAGTATGAAGCATGTTTTGTTATCATGATAAAAACAATGAATTAATTTGCCGTATGTGCGATGGCGTATATATCCTTCGTGTTGTGATATAGATTAGTGCTCATGTACATGAAGGTACCGAGAGGGAGGAGAAACAAAGAAACAGAGTGTTGTCTTAAGCACATCATTCAGTAATGTCGTCAAGCAGTCAAACTTACATCGACAATCATAGAGTGGCTGTAGTTACAAGTTTAAATAAAACTGTATTCAAAACATTACTTTCTTAATTCCGTGCACAACAAAAAATTTCCCCGGAACTGACCGCTTTTTTCAGGTTTTAAAGTTGTCGCGTTATAAGCTTTGATGACGGTGAATGTCAACAGCTGTCATATGCTTCGGGTTCTATGGAGTTCTGAGTGTGAATGCCTTCTGAAAACGCATGGTCCTAGCAAGATCTATAACACTCAATTTTTCAGCATTGTCTGACGGTGCTTTTGTTTGAAGTATTGCGTGTGTACAGTCATCGACAAATAGTTGCACGGGCCGCGGGTATTAAGAAGACGCGAATTTTGTAATTGCCTCACCACATGGAGCAAAACTGCTGCAATACAATATGCCGAGGGAAAGCTTCAATCGCACTTCTTCATTGCGGGCCACGTGCGTCCACCACGGATAAATCAAGCGCTTTCGATGTCCCTGTGGTCGACAAATGTTTGTCCCTTTTTTTTATGTTTCACAGGCAGAGAACCTTTTGTCACGAATAACGATGGCAAAAACTGAACTCAATTTTTCCGCATTTGAAAGGTCCACTTCTACCGTTGCGCATGCTAGCACACCTTGCAAGTCCCTTGCAATCCCTCTGCGCGCTTATGCTGCAAAAAAGAAAAGGAAACACCGCAGAAACCGTCCTCGATGATCACCTAGGTCAGTGCGAAGCATTTCTCCCCTGCACGTGGCGCAAAGCTCGGACAAACTAACTTCCTCTTGGGGAAACGCTCACTCGAGGACCGCCACATGCGCAGACCACCACAACCTGGCGATGTTCAATCGGAATCAGAGGCAGTCAAAGACCCTACAAGCCGCACCATATTCGTCTTCGACAAACTTCTTTTGAAACTATGCGTCTGCATCCCAACAGTGGCGGTCCACCAATCTGCGCCGCTTGGCCTCCGCGGCCCGTTCAGCGGCCGTTCGCTTGGTGTGCCGCAGTTCTTCAGGCACGTTCCACGGCGGCGCGTATTGACGCGACAGCGTTAACGAGCTCGTGTCGCAGGAAAGCCGGTGTCGTCGGCGTCGGCGGCGTTGGCCGTGAGCGAAAAATGGTGGAAGGCGATTCACAAATAAGAACAACTTGCAAGATGGGCTGGGTGGGAATCGAACCAGGGTCTGCGGAGCGTGAGGCGGAGACGCTGCCACTCAGCCAGGAGTTCGATGGTTCAAAGCGGGACAAAAGCGCCTCTAGTGAATGCGGTGTTGCCTTAGAAACGTGCCGTAGAAAGTTATGCTGCTGTGTATATCGGTAATTATGAGCATGTAACTTACAGAAGTCGCAGTTAAACGAGTAGCGAAGTTCGTTTCCGCTACATTTCTTCTGCGCTTGGCGCACACGCAGAGCCATCTTGCGGCAAACACAGAAGACCCCCTTCTCGCAATGTACGGCGCTGCCCCGACAGGTGGCGCCCCACTCGCCCGCTTCTCCCCTTCGTCTCGCTTGAGCGCATTGGGGCCGCGCGGGGACCGGTGCGAGGATGCCCCAATACCCTTGCGTTTAATAAGTTTTCTCGCTCTCTCCCCTTCCAACTTCCAGCGTGCGTCACTCGAACCCTCGTGTTTAGACGACGCGGCTCCTCTTTCCGCTCACAGCGCGATTCCTAGGTGCAGCGTCCGATGCGGGACGCCTCTGACGTGATCGCTGCGCCGTAGCGCGTCTGGTGGGAAAGCGTCTCCTGCGATGTGTGCCGTGCTGCTGGCGAGGACTTATGCGTCTGCATGGTGCTCCCAAGCGAGATAGAGGACGATCCCATCGAGGCGTCAGCCCCATGATCGCGTCCGTTTTCATGGCGCGTCGCGGCCCGGCTGTCCGTGCCGATCACGACGTTTGGCTCGCGTAGATCGTTTCTCCCTCCGAGACGCCGAGTTCATTGGTTTGTTCTGCTTGCTCAGGCGCACGTTTCGTTGCCGCGCCGAACGCTGCGTTGTTCGGCGCTCGGCTCTCACCGCGTAATTGCTGGGTGCAAAGTCCGATGCGGGGTGCCTCGTAAGTTTAGCTGTGGACTTAGAAGTGTTGTATATGAAAACTATGTCTTTGTGTGACTCGAGAGCATGCCGAGCGAATGAGTGGGCTGTGCGACGGGGTGCGATAACGCTATCGCGTTCCACTCTTGAAGGCGAAGCTTAAACGTCCTCCAATTTTTTTCGTTGGCCTGTTGCTTGGCATTTTGCCTCGCCACTAGAGTACGCATCGCATACATCTGTAGTCTCTGCAAAGCCTTTGCACTTATACGCTCGTCTACCGCTTGATACATTATAGGGCTCATTCCTTCTGCAAGTAGAAGCCTAAGCGCAACATAGCGCAGCTAGCTCAACCGATGCACATCTACTTGTGGCGCGCACACCCGCACCGGCGTGAGGAGCAAGGAGAGGAGGCGCCAAGCCAGTAGCGTTGCGCGAGGGGGCGCGTGGCAGAGCGCGTGGCAGAGCGCGTGGCAGAGCGCGTCCATGTGCGTGGAATGAATGAATGAATGAATGAATGAATGAATGAATGAATGAATGAATTAATTAATTAATTAATGAAAAATTTTACTTTCACGTGGAGCAACGCGGGGCCGAGCCGCGGGCGAATGTCGATGCGCACGCATCAACGACAAACTCTGACCTTGGACGGCCTCACGTTTGACTTTGGCTCTGGCTAGGTTAAGAAATCGTGCGTGTTTAAAAACTTAATATCAGCATGTACGGTGACATCAACGTAACCACGAATATCTTCGATATCAAGGACTCTCGTCAAGCAGTATACCGAGAAACCGAATTTGATTGTTAGGCTGCTTGCATAGACCGTACAAAACTTTCTCTTGAACATGCGCAGGTATATGCCAAGCTCAAAAGCTTGAACATCAAGGGCCTCAACGTTTTCAAGAGAGAGGAGCTGCCTGAGTTGTACCATCTCAAGGAGATTTACTTGACGCAACCCATTGTGCTCACCGCAGATCCGGGATACCAGATCAAGAAGGTAAGCTTTACTTTGTCGATTAAGCAGGATCTTGTCCGGGTCTTTGTTTCTAATGGAGTGTTTTTCGGAAGCGACAGTGGAATGCACTAGGCCACGGGGGAACTTTGCTGACGTGAAACACGTTCCTGATAAACATAGCCTGCTAATGTTATCCTCTTATAATATAGCTGAAACCTGCGCAGGAAGTTCTGGGTCCGAACCCTGGTTAACTGGTTCCGGTCTTTTCTGCGCTTCACTTAAACCTCTCTTAAAGACGTCATTCTTGACGAATCCACTCTTATGTATCGGGTGTACATGTTTCTAGCCTCCTTTGTGGACCGATTCTGGAGATTGTGCAGCCTAAAATTGGGGACGATTCCGAAAGTAGTACAACCTGTAGCCGTTCCCATGAAAATGTGCTGTCTAGAAACGTGGGCTGACCCAGAAGGTAGTGCAGTCTAAAAATGTGGACCGATCCCAAAGATTGTGCAGTACAAAACGTTGTGCAGTCCGATGCAACTACTACTCCTCTCACGCTAAAGGTGACGTGATAGAGTGCCGTGACCAGTGACTTCGCCCCATTTTCACCCCAACTCGCTTAGGAATTGAAACGCTGTATTTATCCCATGTCAACTAGAGGTTGAATCGGCTCTCATCTTCTTACCTTGGTAGGGGTGTTGATTCTGCTGCTCTGCGAGCTGGCTTGAGTGGACACGAGCTCGTACAAACCTGAACTCATTACATGATCTTTTCTATTGTTTGTACACAGTTCTGAAGGCCAACTGTGCAATAGTTACAAAGCCTTTCGTGTCTTGTTCTTTCCATCAGCTTCAAGGAACTGATAAGCAGGTGCCCAAGTCAAATAGGATATACAAGGGAAATCACGGATACGACCCCATGAAGCTCGAAGACATGCGTGCCATCTTTCTGGCCACTGGTCCAGGTATATGTTGTTGTAACAAATTGTTTATTTGAAGCACACGGTCGATGAGCACGATTCCACATGTACAAATATTTTGCCCGCTCCTATAGCGACGCATACCCATTCTCTTTGCAGGACTGAAACAGGGTTTCCAGAACGGGCCTGTGCGTATGGTGGACCACTACAACGTCATTTGCCGGCAGCTGGGCATCCAGCCGCTCGAGAACAGCGGCAGTCAGGACAATGTGCGGGACATGTTTGCCGGTGGAGCCAGTGGAAGCGCTGCTGCTTCACTCTCTCTACTCCTAGTCCCCAACATCCTGCTTGCGGCACGCGGTTACTTATATCACTGATGGCACATTGACCCACTGGTAGAAGAAAAAAGTAATTGTTGACCGCGGGTACGGTCATTCGCCGTGTCGTTTTAATTGCTTTTACAAGCCCCTCATGCTCTTCTTTTTAAATTTAGTAGTACTATGCACCCAGCGCACAACGCGTTTTATTTGAGATTCGTCTCATCGGGATCGATATTTTTTTAACCCTACATCTCTCTGTGTCGAAAACGTTTCCAAACTGGCCTCAACAGGCCCCGAACAAAACGCCGCAGCTGCTAAAGCTGATCGAACAAGCACTGCTCTGAGGTATGCCACCTTTCTCTTGATGTGCAAATCTTATTGTCAGATAACTGTTTCATGTTAAATAAGCCTCATAATATTGATGTGAGATAAACACTTCATCATTACGCGAATTTTCACAGTGAGAAACTCGTATTAATGGTGCCAAATCTTGAAACTTCAAGAAACTGTTCCGTTGTCCGTTAAGACGTATCATGAAGTGGAGAATGCAATAAACTTTTCAAATTAAGGAAACACATAGTTTGTGTTTGTAAACGAATACAAAAAAGGGCAAATATGCAAAAGAAGCGATGTTCACAATGTGCCATCCAGGATATTTTCACTGGTGACACGTTTGCTCACGATGTCACTCATCGCAGCTCTCTGTAGGTTTATAGGGTTCCCATGCATTGACTCTAACCGGTGTGACAGATATTACGCCCGTTGGTTTTGAGGAATGGAAAGCTCCTCCTTCACCGGTGCATCCAATTTCGCTCCGTACTCATCGTACCAAATTTAGACCCAATGTGCATGAATGGCATTTGTAACCCATTTCACCTCTTAACACGTTGTCGATCCAATCTTCAAAACTGTTGCACATGTGATTGTGATCTCTATCCTGCTTCAGTGATCACTGGTTATATAAGAGTTGCTTTCGTTGGCTAGGAGTGTTTGTATGTCTGCTATCTAGTCTACTGCCGTGATGAACTTTTTAAAAAGTATAAGCAATCAGGTCCTTGACGAAATTAAACCAGTCTACAGCACTCTTTTTTTCCGTGCAGCAGCCCAAAATGAAGCTCAGGATTAGTTTCAGTGATTCGATGTTTTATGAAATTGATGAAGATGTTGACGTGGCTCTTGAAGCAGGCTTTGTATAGCTCCAGATATCAATTTGCTCGACCGTGATATACCTGAAAGGGTAACATATTGACCGCCAATTTACTAGAGAGTTTGTTTATGTCAAATAAAACGTGTTTTGTGTTTTTAGACAAGCTTGATTTTTCAGAAGGTGTGCGCCTTGAAATAAGTGCTCGTCGGATATTTTGATTGTGTGCGGGCTCCGAAAGATTGGCAATATAATATCGTACTTTGGCTAAATTTTTCACGCTCAAACTGTGTCTCTGTACGAATGATTGTGAATTACCAGATGGCACATCGCAACGTTTACGAGCGAATCTCGGCTAGTCACGTCTATGAAGGCTATGCTCAGATGGCTGGTACGTGCGACCAGAGGAGCAATTATTCATTGCTAGTGCTAAACAAAAGAGCGTTCGTCAATGTTTAAAAGGAGGGATCTTTTTTTTCTTTTTGTCTTGGAAAGCATATTTAGCGCCGGCGAACAAGGACAGAAGGGAGACGACACCACAATGCGCTCCCTTCGTCTCCGTTCTGTCCTTGTTCGCTGGCGCTAAATGTGCTTTCCGAGTCAGTTTACCAACACGCCCAACAAATGGCAATGCTTTTTATTATCTTCCTTCGAATATTGCGGATAATTCGTAGCGCCGATTAGCAGGTCTCGGCTATAAGGAGGAGAAGGAGGAAATGAAGACAGAAGGCAGGGATGTTAACCAGAAATGCTTCTGGTTGGCTACCCTACATTGCAAAAATGTTTACACCCTGAAGGGTGTAAACAGGGAGAGATATGGAACTCTCCTGTTTCGTCACGTGCAGCTGATGCTTAACCCCCGAATTCTGAAATTTGTCTTAACTTGAAGCCCATGCTTGACTTGCTCAAGGCAACGCTTGGTGTGAACGTGCCAAAGATGGTCATTACCTTCCTTGGGCGCGTTCATCTTGGGCGTTCTCTTGATCGAGTAAAGATTGGGCTTCAAGTTAAGGCGCATTTCTGAACGACGGGTAAGACTCTGAGAACACACGAAAGCTCAAAACGTTTCAATAAATTCTGCAGATGAGCATGTAATGTACAGCAGCAGATAAAACTATCCAGCACTTAGAGAGAGCTCGTTTACCGTATTGAAGAAATATTTGCAGATCGCCTTTAATTCACGTTGGCGAGAGCGCGGCTGAACGTTCCTGAGGTAATGGTAATGTGGTGTGATCGTATAACAACACGGTGAATTGAATAAATTTCGGTAATGTAGAATTAAACCGCTTGCCAGTTTTTACCTCACCTGAGTGACTCCAAGTTACCTCAACGATGTTCGCGATCACAGCACTTTTGTAAGCGTCGCGGGAACCCGACTCTTAACACACATCGCAACTTGCGGAAATTTGTCAACCCATTGGTATAGCGTAAAATAAAAATAAAATAAAGGTCGGCCGCCTTGCTTAATCCGGAGTTCATCGGGCTTGAAATTTGTGCGTTATGCAAGGAGCGTGGCAGAGCACACCGAATACAAGTGAGAATCATTCTGAAGTTGGAAGTCAGCATCGGTTGGTAGGTGCGGTGCCCGTCGAAAAACTTTGTTTTTCCAGTTCTTAGTCCCGTGCCCTAACGCTCGCTTTGGCTCGTTATTATTTTTTTGTATGTGTGCACGCGTGTGTATGCGTGTGTGGGCGTGCACTGTTTTTACTGTGCATTGTTTTGCCGAGTGCACCAGCACCGGGAACCTTGAGTTTTCCCTGGGCACTTTAATAGTCACCTTTGAACATTATTATTATTATTATTGTTATCATCATCATCATCATAATCATCATCATCATTATCACCATCATCATCTGTGTTCGAGATAACGTAAGGCGCTTGTAGACTGCTCCGACTACTCCGCATAATCGACATATTTGACCAAGCGAAGCGCGCACACTCACGCATGCACGCACACGACAACGGAAGGAATCCCTGAAACACAAATGTGTGCCAATGCTGGTAAAATTAAATACATCCACGAAGACAAGTGACATGACCAAACTTAACATATTGAGACTTCAAGAAACCGCGTGCTTCATTGTGTTTCAGTTTTTGTTCCCGCCTGCCTCAATGCTTGCGTTTTCTTGGCGCTATTGGAGGCAAACTCCATCTCGGGAGAACGCAACGTGCTGAAACCCAACGTCGCCGAGTCCTGTCAACCGTGTGTTTGTTCTACGCTTCTGTTGGTGGTGCACGAAGCGGCGATACGCTCAGGAGCACGAGGCGGAAACCATTTGCGAGCTCGACAGCGTGCATGCACGAGGCAGCTGCGGGAGCCGCATAGCGCGACGGTTCCATACGCAGTTGTCTGGCGAGCGAAAAGTGTCGCACAAGGCGCTGTCGCTGCAGCGCAGATAGCGCTCCTACAATCGCGCGGAGACATCGAGAAGCCACTGTCGGTTCATTTGTGGTGATGGAGGCAACGACATTTTGGAGGTTATAGCGTCTTCAAGTCCAGTGCGAGAGATAGCGGCTGTTCAAACGGCGCTGCGGTGTCGTCAGCTTGGGCAACGTTACTATCTAGTTACGTTGAGCTAGGAGACTCGCCTTAGTCGTCTGTACGCTTCGGCTGTGGTACAGTGAAGCGCTTTTACAACGCCCCGATTGAGACCATCAAAATTATTCCTTATACAGGCCACCTTGCTGTAAAGATCGTGCACCGAACCACTCGCAACAAAGCAAGATTAGCGCTTTCAGCGAAAGAGAACCTTTATTTAACATGAATTGAGGAGGTGCTTAGAAATCGCCAGCTTTTTTAGTGTACACTTCGTTCGACGCAGTGTGCTACTGCAGCCGACCTTATGACATCCAAGTTGTGGCATACTCTGCGTCGAAACCCGGCCATGGCGCGAAGGGCCGCTGCCGAGTGCCGAGAGCTTTTAATGGCTTTCTTGTCGGAAGAATTGTTGGCTCGTGCTGCATGCCCTTCATCACTTCTCATTTCGTCGGCCTTCGCCTGCTTCTCGTCCGTGATGGTTTCCACAGTGTCGATCGTCAATTCCCAACAGATCCTCGCGTTGTCGTCGACCGCGACGCATTTTCGTCAGCTGTGACATCTGCACGGCAACAAGCGACGTGTGCGAATGCGGCAGCTGCGCAGCAGGACTGGAACACTCGCCGTCATAGGCACGCTCGTCAAGCGCGGTGCTAGAACTGTCGTGTTTTGCAGGATATCCTGCCTTCCGCCACCAAAATATCCGCAAGACGGCTGCGACATGCTCCTTCTAGCAGTCGTAAATAATTTTAATGGCTTGAGTAAGCTGATCCTCGTGCTCGGAGGGCAGTGGTGTCGACACTACCAAGCGTCGGCAATGGCTAAATTTTTTCATTGTACAAAGAAATTCCTTGTAGTGGTCTTTGCTGTACAGCGGCTGGAATACACGAAACCCTTCACTATACATGTTGTAGAGATAGTGAATATAGGTGCTTTTTTATTCCTCCGCTTCTGCTTTCACTGCGTGTTCGCGAAGCTTGGCAATCTCCGATCACTGTCTATATGTTTTTGTGTGCTAGTTTTACATATATCGGTATTTCTGAGTCCAACAACCTTATATATTTCATGTACCTTCCATAATAACAAAGGCGTCGCGTTAAGAACAATCGTGGCTCAGCCGCAACACACCAAGTCGAGTCAGTAACTGGAGTCTACGAGCATCGTAACCGAAGAACAATTTCACAGCTCGAGTTCGATCGCAACATTGCGCGTATAGACTAATTGAGAGCGTACAAGTCGAACACAAATTTTGCATTGTAATCGTGACTGCACTCATTTGGTGCTGCATAATTGAAGCTGTCATTGAAGAAAAAAAAACCTCGTAAATTCAGTTTGATGCAGTCACTCTCGAAGAGTAGTTGCATCACGCCTTATTATGTTTGGCAACCGTCAAGCAGGCTTAACATCATGAAAGAAGGTAAGGCGTGTAGACACACACACAATCGGTTTGTGTTGTCTCGTTCTCTTCTCATGTGTCCCAATACAGGATGCTTCTAGCGTCCTGTATACAAACCTCGTAACCTTTCAGTGCAAGAGGTTTATGCTAATTTGGATTAACATGATGTAACTATTTATGGTGTAACCGATTGCGAAACTACGCCTTGTAAGCGTAAGAATAAAAAAATAATTCGTTGTGTTAAATGGAACGAAGCAAAACGTGTATTCAAGGCACGAAGCCGTGGGTTCGTAACAGTTCTTATTGTATTCGTGTATGTGCGGTTCCTTGAACTTGTCTGTTTAGCGCCTCAGTTATTTATTTGGTCAAGGACAAAGAAGCTACAACCTTTCAATTTGATCATCCTAGATATATGTAAAAAGATGGTCTTACAAAAAAAAAAAAACATTTAGGAAGGAGCACGCAGGATGCAAAAGGTATATTTGGCTGAGGTGCTCGCCTGTTTTCTTACATGATAGTACTTTTCGTATCGTTTGATGGATATCGTCATGGAACTGTGCGCGCTACTAAGCCGTTGGAGTAAAACAAAAAACACGTCACCAAGCTTCGCATTACTAACCTTTATTTCTTGTTAAATTACTGTTACATTATGGGGTTTTACGTGCCAAAACCACGATATGATTATTAGGTACGCCGTAGTGGGGGACTACGGAAATTCGTACCATCTGGGGTTCTTTAACGTGCACCTAAGTCTAAGTACACGGGTGTTTTCGCATTTCACCCCCATCGAAATGCGGTAGCTGTGGCCGGAATTCGGTCCCGCGACCTGGGTTGCTTAGAAGCCCACCAACAACCACAGCGGGTATATGATTTCTTGTCTCGCACGTGGACGTTGGCCGATTGATGTGCAGGGGCCATTTAGGCTGAGTCTCTGTTAAGTGTCGCTGCTCTAACTATGCTGACACATGATGGAAGTTTATTCTCCGGCGTATGTCAGCACTGCGGCACGTAACTACGTAACCTTGCTTTGCCCATTATTTTTGTCTGCCCTTTACCAGCGGTTCCAAATATCTTGTAACTACACATTACAATCTATACAGCGGCATTCCGTTGTCATTCAGTCTATTATCATTTACTAAAGCCATCTGATTGCCCGTTAATTGATACTATACTCTAATCCAACGTCACTTTTTATACGAAAAGCGCATAATCTTTGTGTTGCAAGTGAAAGAAGCACAAAATTTCAGGCAAACCTTGTGCCTGGCCCTCAGCTACACAACCTCTGTTTTCACACTTCGTGCCTTCTAAGCACGTTCGGCTTGCATCATATCCGACCACTTAACGTTAGTGATCTGTTACTTACCTAGTGCTGAATTTGGTGCAAATTCCGCTAGAGCACTGCACTGACGTACCGCAGGGACCAATTAATTTCTCGAAAACCGCATAGAAGCTTGCCATCACTGGGCGGCGACAAAATTCTTATGTTTGGGACCATCGAAACATGCTACCAACCACGCAGGGCGTGCTGGAAACAACCAAAACTGAATGTATTACATCGCTGAGACCGTAGCGCCAGGTTCGGTCGCCAAAAAAGGGCAGACAAGCTATTATGAGTGCGCCACCACCAAAAAGCAATGTCTTCACAAGATATTCACGCCGTACACACACGTGACACACGTGTACACACTGATCACTAGCAGATGATCCGAGGAGGAATCCAAACTGCTACTGTGTTTGTCTCGGCCACTGCGGCTATAACCAAGAAAACACCACAGTGAGGGTGAGGGAGGTGCAGAGAGAAACGCTGTGCATACATGCATCAAGTGTCCCATCATCTGAAGAAGATAGGACAGCGCTTGTACGTTCGAGTGTTTTCTTCCGCTCCCTACAAGCTGTTTCAGATGACGAGGAGGACCTGGTCTGTAAAGAAGTGTGAGAGTCAACGTAACGTGAAGCACAGAGCACGGTCAGTGGGCTGTGCACATGACGTATGCAGGATTCCCTTGCAGTGTTCGTTACGCAGCCCAGGGGAAGGTGTCCCAATGAGCGCTTGCACGAGCACGCAAACAATGTCCGCAAAGATAAGGACGGTTTTCTCGCTTTGCATCCCTGCACGTGTGGATGTGTGTCCCTGCACGTGTGGCTGCATGTGTGGCACGTGTGGTCCGCTCGAAGCTAACTTCGAGCGGACCGCAACGATTTGGTAGTTTTGGGACGAACAAACACGCGCAATTGGCGAAGCAGCATAAATGGCTAGGGAGCAGTGCGCATGTGCCAATAAGCCATCGGTGGCTCTTTCTAATAAAGAAATGAGATTCTAGTAAGAAGGAAGCATGCGCAGCGGGCGACGGTAACTGATCTGGGCTTAAGTGTTTTCTCATGTAAAATTTTAATGTAATTTTTATACGCATGCATAAATAGTACACAGCTAAGAATAAATTGTCATTTTAAAGTCAGTGCTTTTCCCGTTTCGTTCTCCTTCACGTGCCTCTTGCGCTGTTTGTCCTCAACACTGGTAAGGTTTGCCTGTTTTATTTCCGTGTTTGTGACAAAATAAAAAGTGGTGTGCGTGTGCGTGTTTTTGCGTTCAGGTGCTCTCGCACGCACATGCTCTCGCGCAATCGCATTACGCGATATAACGAAAGTGCCAATCGTGTGAAAGAGCTACTACTTGGTCTTACCATACCATCTTAGTGTTGGCACGATGGAAGTATGCTTGCCATTGTGGCCAATGGTTAGATCATTCTGCTCTTGAGCTGGTAGAGGTTGAAGCCCTCTATCGGACGCACATTCCTTTTATTTTCTCTGCGCGATCTATTCGGCAAAGCAGCAGCAGCTGTCACAGTCATCAAAATCCGCTAGGTTTCCATAAGAAAACTTCCCTTTGGAGGCCGAGCAGCGCAAGTCGGAGGACCGGGTCAAGCAGTTTTCGCTAAGCAAGGGCATGCACTCACTCGGTGCGGTGGCGGAGCGCCCCAGCTGACGTCATACGCGACAAGGTGTCGCTAAAGGTTCTCAGGACTACGGCAGAATGCCTTGCGTAAACGATGTGAAGTCTTCCATTCACGCTCATTCTCCTCTAACGCCGTTGTTTCCCCACGGCAGCGCATCTCGCTATTCGGCCGAGCACGAGATAGGAATTACCGTATTCACGGAGTGGGTCGTATACACTACGGGTGAAAGACGTTTTCAGCTGGCATTTTCAACGCCTATATTTTCCTCCCCAATCAGTCGCCCGACGAGTGCCTATACACTGCTCTTTTGATGTTGTCTGGTCTGTGCCTTCTTCCCGATAGTCCAAAAAAGAAGCCGCAGATCTGGGCCTTTCAAACAACTTTTTAGCGTAAATCTCCACCAGTCACCTGCAGAGGTTAAAGTCATTGCGCGGAGCCGCATCCTCTCGTCTCGATGAATGCATTCGCGGCTTTGTACTGCTTTCCGCCTTCAGATTTTGCGAGTCCCAAGCGGCGTCCACGGCGGCTGCGGGTCGTCTATACGCACGGTCCTCATCCTGGTGGATGGCGTACGGTGGGACTACCTGTCGGAACCATATCTGCCGGACTTCGACGAACTCGCCAAGACGGGAGTGAAGGCCGAGCACGTGGTGCCCATCATGCCGGCGAATTCGTACCCCAATCGGTACAGCATCGTCCCTGGCAAGCGTGTTTTCGTAGACTGGACGCTTTGGAGGCAGCCTGTTCTGCTTTGAAAATGCTGTTTCGCTTTCATGGAGGGCTTCTATAACCTATTGATGCCGTATGTGGTATTGATTTTCGTCTGTGTTCAAGATAAGATGGGCACTCACGAATGTATGCCTCATGTTCTGAGGTTAGCATAACCATGAGGCAGATTTACCCAACCTGAAGCTCTATGAAGATTCGAGATAAGCTCCTTGCAGGTCTCATTGTAGTGGGGATATGCCGAACCGCTTGACCGGTACAACAAGTGAAATTCTAATATGCTGTGACGGTGGTCCCGCTTTTGGTAAACAATATCTGTGTACCTGAGAAGGAGGAGGACGGAAGGGTTTGATTTTGTTAATTATGACAACGAAAAGTCAACAGACAATGAAGCCAAGGAAAGCATCGGAGAAATTGGCTGAGGTTGAAATTGGAATGTAGAAAATTATAAAGAAGGGGGGGGGGATGAAAAGGGACGAAAAGATAACGTGTCGATAACCTGACGGCGACGGCCGTCAATTCGTCCACTAACTTCGGTATTAATGTTTAATCTAGCAATGGAGGTCATAGCGATGGAAGACGCGGACAAGAGCGAAACAACAGGACGAGCGCTAATTTTCAACTGAGTGTTTATTTCCAGAAAAAACCGCATGAGCTTGCTCAAACTCGTAGAATCACAAACTGGCTCGGGCTCACAGAATCATGGAATTGCAGCCTGACTCAGAATCGCGGATTCGGACAAACGTTTTCAATATGCAGTGGCCCAGGGTGGCGCCCACGGCTACCCGGGCCGCTGTATCTGAGTCATTGACCCTCGTGGACTCGGAATCACCCACATTGAAAGGCTATTTGCATAGTTATTTGCTCATATCTACATGTACCGGCGCGGCTGGTTGTATAGGTTCGCTGCATGGGTGCAAGGACTTCTGATGTGTCTAAGTTTTGTGCTCAAGAAATGCTACAAAATGCACTGTTGTTGCAATTTCGCGCCTCCCCTCATTTCTCCACGCCGCATAATGAGGGACGAAGTTAGGAACAGCACGTACTTGGCGATACAGTTATTAAGACGAATATTTGAAGACTGGGCCTAGACTCCAGACTTGGAAGACCGAAGAACGAATCTAGTTGAAACGCCATCGGGAAAACTGCGTTAAGTATTACGGTGGACACACACCAACAAGAAGGAAGATTGACAAATACCATACGTGAATTAAAGTTGTACGACTACGCTCGTTGTGTATATGCGTATGTGAGCCTTCGTCTTCGCGTGTGTCTATTGTAATAATTTGCGCAGTTTTCACGACTCAGAATTTCTACTCGGCGGACATTCTTCGAACAGTAGCCGGATGCAATTCCACAATCGCCGCAAGTACCCCAACTTCTTAATTAAAGCGTTAATTATCAGATAATACTTATTTAGATGATCAATGTATTATCATACACTTACTGAAGCCCGCCGCTTTCAGTAATGCGTTGTCGACAAATAGACGTTATCATCTCTATGCACTGGCTTTAGAAATTTTAGCTTTTTTTTTCGTTTGAAGCAGGTGGTGTGCACTTCGCAACTTTTCTTCGTATAAGATCAACAATATTTAGATTTTTATTGATTAGAAAGCCAGCAGTGACGTCATTGGCTTAATTGCATTGTCTAAATTTCTTTCTGTGCCTCCTCCTACAAGAACACACAATTCGTAGCATTCCATAGATGAAAGGATTAACGATATTTATGTGTAATGAATACACCAACTATCAATGTCGTCAGAGCCATCATGCACGAATATGCATAAATGAAAAAGGACTGCCTTCACTGTCGCAGTGTTCGGGCCCACAATATATTGAGTACCTAAAAGGTAACTAAGTTCACGTAAAAATAGCTGCTTTTGAATAATAATTACGTTCATTTAGCAGCGAACAGAGCTTCGCTAACTGAGAAAGGAAAACATGGCAAACGGTGTCTCAGTGTGACGGCTCGTGGCGGGAATGCGACCCCTGTGTACGACCGCTTGTGCCCGAGACGATGCTGCGTGGAGGCCGACACGAAAGCATATCGGGCCGAGGCGGCGCCACTGTAAGCAAGGCTAGCGAACAGATACACAGCGCGGCCCACCGTTCACGGGTGCTTTACGCTTACGCAATACGAACGCGAAGAACAGAAAAAAGTAGCTGAAGAATGCAAGGTCGAGTTGTCATAACGCTAACGGTGCGAAAAATAAAAATAGAGAGCCCTTGTCATTGAAACATAGGGGCACAGAGTCACAAACAAGACCCTGACCTTGAGGAAGTGAGGGACAAGAGCAGCGCGCGAAAGAGCGGTACAGAGAGAGGTTAGCAGAAACCAAGAAGAGAAAAAAGGGGAGGGGAAAGTGAGGGGTTGAGAGCGAAAGGCAGCTGCAGGCGCTTCCTAGTCGGGATAACAGCACCAAGAGCAGTGGCTCAATAATTACCGCTTTACTTTCGCCATGCTTCACGCTTGGCGCCAGTGGGCTGGTAATTAGGCGTTCCTATAGTGTTCCTGTTTATGGTTCCCAAAAGATGCAGTAAATATATCCGGGCCTAAACACTTGGCATTTGTCTGTCTAGCGCCATGCAGCAGAAGGCTCCGTTGGAGTAGGCGAGGCGTTACGCTGCTCTAATGTGGCCGAAAGGAAGCGACCTTTCAGAAAATTGTGCGCTCTGCGCAGTTGGAGCTGCTGCGGAAACCTCGTATGTTGCACGTTGTTGTTGACCTTGAGAGTCAGCTATCTTTCTTGGAGCGTATTTGATTGAACTGCTTGTCAGCAATCACTCCTTGGGGCTTGATGTAGCTCTTTACATTTGACGCCCGTTTCTCATGCGTTGGGGGCACGTTTAAGAACCCCTGATGGTCAAAATTAATCCGGAGTTGCCACTACGGTGTGCCCCATAATTTAATCGTGGTTTTCGGAGGTGGAACCCCAGATTTCAACTAAGAATCACTTCGTTTTTCACTCGATAAGCTTTTGATTATCACACGTACGCGACTTTTATCTCTAAGGCAAGTTATGAACGCTACAATTGAGCCGAACTGTTCGAAGAAAAAACATTATAGAGCCGACAAATAAAGAAACAGTGTTTTCAACACTGATGAACGCTTATTCGTTGCTAAAGGTTCGAGGGAAAACAATTATGTTATTGAGCCGACTGATTCAAAAGATGTCGTGTGTTTGACAATGATGAAAAATAATTCCTTCTTGTTTTATTAAATGCCCTGCTCACGTGGTCGAACGCATCAGCCATCTCACTAGGGCGTTCGTGGACACGACAAGCTGTGGAAATGCCTAACCAAGCTTAATGCAATGTTATGTACCACCTTGTGCTTCGATATCCATAATGTGTGCAAACATACTCCAATTTAGAGCACGAAAAGCCGCGCCGAAGTACTATCGTATGTTGTCAAGGTTCAGGAACCCGCACTCATAATCGACAATTCCAGCTCAAGCGCATTCCGAAAAACAAGCGTAACTGAAAACGTAGTGCAGGTTTTATTTGTCATAAAGAACACGATCAAGACTTACGCTCTCGTATATATCAGCAGCAGCAGCGTATTTTACGCCCTCTGTAGGACGAAAGACTGTCTAAAAGATCTTCAATTACTCGTGCCCTGCGTCAGATGACCACAGTGTATGCACGTAAATTTCATAACGTCAACACACCGCCTAGTTATCTGCTTTCCTCGATTGCGTTTACCAGCTTAGGCACTCATCACGTAACTCACCGACCACCAGTTGTCTGCTCAGCGCAATGCATGCCCAGCCCAAATCTATTTTCCCCTCTTAATCACGCTCGCTCGCAATGCCGAGCCAAAATACTCTTCAGTTTAGGAATTCACAAACTTATCGCGCATCATTTCAGTAAGCCTCGGGCTATGTTTTGAGCAACAGCAGAGAAAGACAAAGTGGTGCGACATGTAGCAAATTCATCAAGCACTGTGATGGTTATGCATTTCTTTAATTCCACCGCGAAAGTAAAAAAAAAACGTAACATTACTAAAAAAGTTCAACGCCGATGATAGCATTGGCTGTGCGACCGAGAGGTATAGCAGGAGGATACATATTACTACGACACTTACATTGTTTTTACAGCTGTCGTTGTCAGAGTAAGGAGGTGAAACTGTGTTATCCATGCCATTTCACACGGTGATAACGGATAAAATTTGACAGCGTTGGTGAAGTGTTGTATTACGATTACAAATTGTGTCACACTGGTAAAATTTTAATGTGTATGGTCGTTTATAGCCGTCCAAAATTTTGAGTTGAAGTGACTATGTATGCAAACAAGTGTGAGATTTTGGATAGCGCATGAAAAGAAACACAGTCCTGCAACAAATATGTCCTTTCTACATGTACAACAAAAATGATTTGTTTTCTTGAAACACTTCGAACAGTTCATTACATTTCTCACTTTATATCTCCAAAGGGACAACAGTACCATTTCTTTAAGTACCAGTAGCTTAGTGTTTCTGGCGAGAAAATTTGACCAGCAATGAAAGCTTTTCATATCGCTTCTTGTGACAACCTGGTTAAATTTGAGGAGAATTATCTCATGGTACATCAGGAACTTCGAGACAAGCGCGGCATACATCTGAACAGTAGTTATTCGATTGCCTTAGGAACTGTAGCATTTTGTCAGATGCTTGTTTAGTGCAGATTGCCAAGCCTATGACATAAACAGACATGTCTTTAAAATAAACAACGATTGCGGGGAGGCGAGCCTTAAGAAAAACGTGTTGTGCTTTAAATTCATACAGTATGACTGCTAAAGTAAAAAAGGAAGTACAGGCCCAGCAAGAATTCCAAAACGACGCGGCAAATGACCGTAGACCAGTGGTCAAAAATTACTTGTTTCTTCCACCAGAGGGAAAGGCCGCTAGGGGGCCGTGACGAGCGGACGTGTATCACGTCGGCTCTGTCTTCCTGCAGTGATTTCTAGCGGCAAATGTTGACGGATCGACCAGAGCTGGTTAAAATCATCAATCGGAAGCTGCGAGGACTCTGCGGACACCAGCGTTTGGTCCGTAAGTGGATTTTTCGCCACCTTAGAGCCACACGTCTGCCAGCCGTGGTGCCGACGCGCTAACACGAACGCCGGCCACTGGGCCTAACGTGGGCTAAGGCTTACCGAAGCCCCCGGTGCCGCCGCGTCAGCTGTGCGGCAGCCAACAGAAGGAATGAATATCACCGTGGAAGGTCGCAGCGCCGAACAGGGCGAGCTCGACGCCCCGGATTGGATCACAGTACTCAACAAATGCAACCTCGAGGAGAAATGGGCACGGAACGCCAAGCGCGTCTCAGAAGACACCCCACCACCATCAGCGAAGCGCGACGGCAAACAGCACGCGGAGAAATCGATCGCCTCGAACCAAGTCAAGCTTCCCGAAAATGGATGGAGAATCATTTTCCGCCCCAAGGGAGGCATGGTAGTCAAACAGTGCGATGGACCAACCCTGACCGAAGCCATACATGTAGCTGCGAAGATTGAATGGAACAAGGCGTGCCAGCTTGTAAAGAACGAGAAGCAAGGAATTTTGGTCTTCTTCACCCCCAGCACGGAGGCAAGAGACAAGCTCCTACGCCTCACAAACCTGGAGATTGAAGGAAAAGTGCACGAAGTCACCGTTCACCTGGCAGTACCCGACGACTTCTCGAGAGGCGTCATCCACGGCATAGGACTACAGACCTCACTGCAAAAGATCACGCAGGGGATAGCAGAACATGAGGAGAACCCCAAGGTGCTGGCGATCAGGCGACTAGGACAGAGCAAGACCATCATGCTCACATTCGCCACCAAGGAGGTACCGAGGAAAATCAAATGTCTAGGTGCCATCCTGAACTGTTATTTGTACAAAAAAAAGTACGACGTATGCTATAAGTGCGGAGCCCTGGGACACCGTTCCGACGTTTGCGAGAGCAAGGAAGAGAAATGCAGAGGCTGCGGCATCCCCAACCCAAGCGAGGGACACGACTGCAACCCCACCTGCAAGCTGTGCGGCCAACCGCACCCCACTGGCGCCAGAATCTGCAAGGGGATCTTCAGAACGCCATACATCGTTAAGAAACGACAATGGGAGAAGCTGCAGCAACAGGAGGAGGCGGAGAAGAAACTACCAGAGCATCGCAGCCGGCGGGACGCTAGCAAGACGCGGGCCACGAGCAAGGAGCGCCGCCGGTCAGCATCCTTTCCGAGGCTACCACAGCAGGCCACCCCCACCCCGCCAAAGAAGCAAGGGACAACAACCATCAAAAAGGTAGGCTGGGAAGCGGGGAATTCCCATGACTCTGACATAGTGAGGGAGCTCAAAGAGCAAATGCAACAACAACACGAAATGATGAAACAGCAACAGGAACAATGGAAACTTTACCAGGAGCAAACAGTGGCTCAGATGCAGGAGCTCCGTAATCACGTTATCGAGTTGCAAAGGGAGAACACTGAGCTCAAGGCTCAACTCATTAGACAACCGGCAGCGCGTCAGGATGCCATGGCCGATACGTCGTCCGAATCAGAGCAAGAGGTATCTGCACCACCAAAGAAAAAGCGAGTTAAAAATACCGCTTCGGGCCTTGAAATCGCAGAGGGCAGGGCAGAAAAACTTGAGGTAGACATGCAGCAACTCAAAGAGATAGTACAGCAGGCGGCCATAGCTACCCAGCGTAACGCGGAGAGGATAGACCAACTCTCAGCCCAGCTCAGCCAACTAGTCATCCCAATGGGAACTCGCCTTGATCAACTAGCAGAACAGCAAAACCAACTCTTTCTGCGGTTGAACCATGGCCAGACTCAACACTAGGGCAAACACAATATGGCAATGGAACTGTAGGGGCTTTATAAAAAAAAGAAACGTTCTCCAAGCCTACCTTGCGGGATGCGATGGTCCCGACATCATCGCGCTGCAAGAGTGTGGGAAAAACGCTAAACTCAGCGGATACAAAACATACCCAGGCCAGTCGCCAAACACTCAGACTGCTACCCTGGTGAAGAGAAATATCACCGTCATACAGCATGAGGTAGGATGCACGCAGATTGACTATGTGTTAACGGAGATTCTACCGCAGAGGCGGAAAGAACGCAGCCTGCTAGTCATAAACGTCTACAGCTCTCCTAAGCTAAGGAAAGGCTGTGGCTTCAGGGAGCTCTTTGCCAAAGCGCAAGCATTAGCACGGGGTAAGCAGCGTCTCGTAATCGTAGGGGATTTTAATGCTCCCCACCAAGCATGGGGCTACCACTACTCCCAGATAAAGGGAAGGGAATTATGGGACGCTATGATGAAATGCAATTTAACACTCCTCAACGATCCACTCGCACCGACAAGGCAGGGGAACAGCGTGTCATTCGACACCTCCCCCGACCTGGCCATGGTCGGAGCGGACGTTGAGGCTACTTGGCACAACACGAGAGAGAACCTGGGCAGTGACCACAGAATCATAGAGATCGTTGTCCAAAACGGAGTAAACATCAAACGGGAGAGAAAAATCCTAAAATCTATCAACTGGCAGTCCTTCCGAACCAATGGAGCGGATTGTGGGGCGATCACCGACATAGTTGAATGGACCAATGGCATTAAGCGGGCGTGCAAAGAGGCTGAGGAGGAAGTAGAATTAGATGAGGAACAAAACTGGGTTGATAGCCACATGAGACAGCTGTGGCGGAAAAAAAACGAAGCAGAAACCGAGCTAGCCCAAAAAAGGGGCAACCGTAACCTGAGAAGAAGAATAGCAGCTCTCAACAAGGAAATTGAGAGCCATGCCCAAACCCTAAATAGACAACACTGGAACGACATCTGCGATAGACTAGACGGTCAATTAAGCTCCGTCACCACCTGGAAACTATTGAGACACCTCTTAGACCCAGACAACACCAAAGCTGAGACCAGGAGACAAATGCAACGACTAACCCACAATTTCCAGGGGTCGGAGGAGGATATGATAAACCAGATCAAAGACAGGTACATAGGAGAAACAAACACCGAAACATTGCCCGACTACAGTGGCGAAAACAACGAAGAGCTGGACCAACCAATCACCTTAAGAGAGGTCCAAGCTGCCTTAAACAGGCTCAGCGGAAAAACCGCGGCTGGCCCAGATGGGGTCACCAATAAGATGCTTCGAAACCTCGATGACCACTCCCTCCAGCAACTGACAGCATTCTTTCAAAAGTGTTGGGAACGGGGGGAGATACCCGGGGAGTGGAAGACAGCAAATCTAGTCCTCATCCCCAAATCAGGAAAGGAACTCAAACTTGAGAACCTTAGGCCAATCTCGTTAACCTCCTGTGTAGCCAAGCTCATGGAACACGTCATACAGACTAGGCTCAACGATTACTTGGAAAGTAAGGAACTCTACCCAGACAGCATGATTGGTTTCAGACAACAACTGTCCACAACTGACGTCATGCTACAACTCAAAGAACAAGTATTGGAACGGAAGACTAGCGACTCGAGAGTCATAGTCGGACTGGACGTCAGCAAAGCATTTGACAACGTCAAACACAGAGCGATCCTGTCACACCTCAGTCACCTAAATGTTGGAAGCAAGCTATACAACTATATCAAAAGCTTCCTCACGGACCGAACGGTGAACATAGAAATCGGGGGCACAATAAGAAAAAACATTAAGCTAGGCAACAAGGGAACACCGCAGGGATCAGTGCTCTCCCCTACCTTGTTCAATATTGCAATGATCGGGCTGCCAGCACGACTCAGAAAGATAGAAGGCCTCTGCCACACACTCTATGCTGACGACCTCACCCTTTGGGTCGACAGAGGGGGGAGCGATGGCCAAATAGAAGGCACCCTACAAAGGGCAATATGGGAAACGGAATGCTATCTGAGACCCATAGGGCTAAAATGCTCGCCGGAAAAATCGGAGATGCTCATCATGGGCAAGCAGCAGGTCAATATCCAGCTCCTGGTCAACAACACCCCGGTACCAAGGGTGGACAAGATCAGGATACTGGGTATGTGGATACAACAAAATGGGAAAAACACCGAAACAATTAACCGACTAGCCGCCACGACCAACCAAACATGCAGGCTTCTCAGGAGGATAGCAAACAAAAACGCGGGGATGAAAGAGGCAAACCTACTTCGGCTCGTTCATTCTTTCATCATTAGCAGAATCACCTACGCTATCCCGTACTTAAAAACAACTAAAGCAGAGAGAGACAAGGTAGACATTCTCATCAGGAAAGGTGTCAAAACAGCACTAGGTTTACCAGCATGCACATCAACCGAGATGATTCTGAACCTAGGAGTGTCGAACACCCTAGAGGAAATGTGCGAGGCGAAACTCACGGCACAATATATCAGACTAACTGGCAGCAAAACGGGCCGATCCATCCTCAGAAACCTGGGCTATCAAAACCCAGAATCACGTGATAGGATAACCGTCATCCCCAAAGAAATTGCTAACAAGTTAAGAATAACCCCTATCCCAAGAAACATGCACCCCATACACAACAAGGAACGCAGGAGAAGCAGGGTCCAAAGACTCCAAGGCTCCCTCCTCCAAACACAAGGGGTAGTGTACACCGATGCGGCAGAATACCCAGAGGGGCATTATGCTGCAGTAGTAGTGAGCGACAAAGGCGCGCTAGTCTCTAGCTGTAGCGTACGACACTCTTCACCAGATGAGGCAGAGATGGCGGCGATTGCCCTGGCAATCACACACCCATCAACTAGAATAGTCATCACCGATTCTAAAACTGCAATCAAAGCCTATGACAAAGGTAAGGTTTCCAAAGAGGCCGGCAAAATCCTGCAAGCAGGCAAGGAGAACGTACCTAACGACCTAATTAGGATAATATGGGCACCCGCTCATAGTGGACTCACAGGGAACGAGATCGCCAATGAGGTCGCCCGAGGACTCACACACCGGGCCCCAGCGCAGGCGGATTACTTCCTGTCCAAAAAGCGAGAGTTAACCACATACAGAGAAATTCTAGAACACTACAGAATGGGGAGGAGAACTCTGCCTCCCCCCCATAGATCTCTCACAAAGCAGGAAGAGGTAATATGGCGAAAACTGCAGACAGGTACCTTCCCAAACCCGTATATTCTGCACAAATGGCATCCTGAGGTGCACTCTCCAAAATGTAAAAACTGTGAAGGCACAGCAACGCTAAATCACATGCTTTGGGCTTGCCCAGCACTAAACGGCCTACATGGAAACAGAGAGTCATGGGAATCCTCGTTCCATAGCCAGGAAGAGCAAGCCCAAAAACAGGCCATCCGTCAAGCCCAGGCCGCCGCCGGAAGCCAACTGATTCCGGCCGACGTCTAGGGGGGAGGTAGACGGTGATAGGGAGAGCTGCGTCTCACCCGATCACCCATACTCTCTGACGGGTGTAAATAAAGTGCTATCTCTCTCTCTCTCTCCACCAGAGGGTCAGTGTACTGTCAGTGGCATAAGTGAGTCGTACCGTCTCACCATCTTAAGGAGTCGTACTTGACGCAACCCGTTGTGCTCACAGCAGATCCGGGTTAGCTGACTATGAAGGTAAGCTTTCCTTCGTCCATTAAACAGCGTTTTGTGTGCTCCTTTCTTCTCCTGGTAAGTTTTCCATTGGCTTTCACTTCGATAAGTAGCAGAAGTTTCTGGCTGAAACCGCACATTGAAATTTTTCTGATAAACCTGGTAATGGCATTCCTTTAGGTACATTTAGGGTAGCTGAAGCACTTGGCAACCACCGAACGTTTATACATAGTTTTGAAAGTTAACCATGGCAAAGGTGACAATGCTGCTTTCTGTTTGACACAAGTTGCTTCGAACTGCCGTTTTCTTTTCAGCTTCGGCTTCAAGAGAGTGAGAAGCAAATGCCGGAGCCAAACAGGGCAGTCGGCGGAGGCCATGGCTATGACCCCAAGAAGCTCGAATGCAGGTGCGCCATCGTTTTGCCACTAGCACGGGTTTGTCGTTCGAAAATATTTTTATTTTGTATATACAGCGGAAGTGCACATGCACAACACGTTTTACTTAATGCTCGTCTCATCGCAATCGTTGTTTATGTTAATGTTATGTCTGTTTGTGTCCTAGGTTTGCCAAACTGCACTAAACAGGCATCAGACAAAATGCTACAGATCCTAAGGCAATCTAATAAGTACTGTTCAGAAGTATGCCGCGTATGTCTCGAAGTTCGTGTTGTAACGTGAGATAATTCCCCTCAAATTTAACGAGCTCACAGAGAAGTGATGAGAAAAGCTTTCATTGCTTGCCAAATTTTCTAGCCAGGAAAACTAAGTTACTGGTACCTCTGGCTTGGCAGGCTCTGGCTGCTTGGTACCTCTGGTACCTCTGGCTCTGGCTCTGGCTGGCTTGGCTCTGGCAGTACCATGAAATGGTACTGTTGTCTCTTTAGAGGTATAAAGCGAAGAATAAAATGAATTTTTCGAAGTGTTCTAACAAAACAAATAATTTTTTGTTGTACATGTAGAAAGGACATATTTGTAGCAGGGCTGTTTTCTTTTCATGTGCAATCCAGAATCTGACACTTGTTTGCATACATAGTCACTTCAACGCAATATCTTGGACGGCTATAAACGACCGTACACATTAGCAACCTTACCAGTGTGACACAATTTGTAATTGTAATACGACGCTTCACCGACGCTGTCAATTTTTATCCGTCCTCCCCGTGTGAGGTGGTATGGATAACACAGTTTCACCTCCTTACCCTGACAATGACAGCTGTAAAAACAATGTTCATGTCGTAGTAATATGTATCCTCCTGCTATACTTCTTGGACGTACAGCCAGTGCTATCATCGGCGTTGAAGGTTTTTCTTAATGTTGCGTTTTTTACTTTCGCGGTGGAATTAAAGAAATGCATAACCGTCACAGTACTTGATGAATTTGCTACATGTCGCACCACTTTTTCTTTCTCTGCTGTTGCTCAAAGCATAACCCGAGACTTACTGAAACGATGCGCGATAAGTTTGTGAATTCCTAACTGAAGAGTACTTTGGCTCGGCATTGCGAGCGAGCGTGATTAAGAGGGGAAAATAGATTTGGGCTGGGCATGCATTGCGCTGAGCAGACAACTGGTGGTCGGTGAGTTACGTGATGAGTGCCTAAGCTGGTAAACGCAATCGAGGAAAGCAGATAACTAGGCGGTGTGTTGACGTTATGAAATTTACGTGCATACACTGTGGTCATCTGACGCAGGGCACGAGTAATTGAAGATCTTTTAGACAGTCTTTCGTCCTACAGAGGGCGTAAAATACGCTGCTGCTGCTGATATATACGAGAGCGTAAGTCTTGATCGTGTTCTTTATGACAAATAAAACCTGCACTACGTTTTCAGTTACGCTTGTTTTTCGGAATGCGCTTGAGCTGGAATTGTCGATTATGAGTGCGGGTTCCTGAACCTTGACAACATACGATAGCACTTTGGCGCGGCTTTTCGTGCTCTAAATTGGAGTTTGTTTGCACACATTATGGATTTCGAAGCACAAGGTGGTACATAACATTGCATTAAGCTTGGTTAGGCATTTACTCAGCTTGCCGTATCCTAGAACGCCCTAGTGAGATAGCTGATGCGATCGACCACGTGAGCAGGGCATTTAATAAAACAAGAAGGAATTACTGTTCATCATTGGCAAACACACGACATCGTTTGAATCAGTCAGCTCAATAACACAACTGTTTTCCCTCGAAGCTGTAGCAACGAATAAGCGTTCATCAGTGTTGAAAACTCCGTTTCTTTATTTGTCGGCTCTATAATTTTCTTCGAACATTTCGGTTAAAAAATAGCATCCATAACTTGCCTTAGAGATAAACGTCTTGTGTGTGTGATAAAATCAAGAGCCTGTCGAGTGGAAAACGAATACTGTTAGCACTTTACCTTTGTGATACCATCACAGGCTTTGTTTGCGTGTACTGCATAAGCAGCTAAGATAACATGTCAAAATCTTCCACGAACTGTCGATAGTCTATGCATCTCCATCCTCGTTTTCTATTAAGAGAATAAGAAGCACATTTGGTGCAAAGGGACGTGCAGTCAGCACGTCAAAATAGCAAACAATACGTTGATATTATTACAATGATATTTAACCCTATAAATATAACCTCCAAAGAAGTTCCTTGGACAACATTTTCGATGTGCCTCCTCATTTCCATGACATGATCACAGTAACATGGCTACCTGGAAAATGGCATCGTGACAGTTAATAACATTTTATATATATGGACAAAGTAGATCTATATAAAATCGTTAAATATTGAAAATAGTAATGCGCAAAAAATTATAGTAAATTTGTTCATAAGCTACGCGAACAAGTGTCCTGCGATTCACTCCTCGTCGTTGTCTTCGGCTTGCAGAACTTCGTGCAGACGCGATTGATTGCCTCCGGTTGGTGGGGTCGGTGGAGTACCTGAAAATAACCTTTAATTTCAAAGGCGAGTAGGTTATGTATAATACCACATTAAGCGTAAATAAAAAAAAAAACTAACAGGGTAATTAATTATTTAAAAGTTCGGATTTAGCACTGTCAGAATGTTTTGTGCAATCATTACGAATCCATAAACATTGTGGTTTCACTAGCGCGAACTGTTTCAACGAAGAAAGTCGCGTTATCGAACGTATAACATAGTCACTTCTGCACTGCGTTATAGTTGCTAGAATCGGAATGCATATAGCTTATTGAAGCTTTCTTTTAATTATTTGTTATGATGTAGCTTTTTTTTCTTTTTTTTTCTTCGAATTTATGAGAATGCTGCTATCGGAAAAGAACGTGCGCATGATCATGGCCTACGCCGCATGCGCGTAAACTAACCTGTCTCTGAAGAGGGAGTGCTAGGCTGAGAGCTCTGGGGAACGGTAGGCACGCTTTGTGTATCTCGCTTCGGGGGCAACCCAGTAAACCTCGTAGAAGGGCCGGCTGCCACATCACCATTGTCATCTGCGACAGGAATAAAAGTTTTACTTGGCTCAAAACACGCGAGATCACCAGCAAAAGCCAAAGCACCGCGACCACTTTTCAGTGAGCAGTACGCAACGAAGAGCGAACTGGAAACGGTAACAAAGAACACATACGCTATTCAGCGACAACAGGGTCGATTATTGTGCTTGTCGTGTACTTCGTGGAAAGGGGCAGACGATATTGAGCTTCTTATCTGCTCGTCATAAAAGCGCGGTGACGATCTATGCACTTTCCGTCCTGGAAGCCTCAGCCTCTGAACATGTCCTGGCCTGAGTTGTTGTGCCATAATCTTTGCATAATCAATTCATTTCTTAATAACCTAATCACTCATGTTCAGTGCGCAAACGTTCAGTGAAGCAAAAGCTGAAGGTCAAGGTTTCTGCGTACAATTTGCGCCGCAGCGCTTCGTCAAGGTTGTGGTGCTGCACGCAATATGCGGGGGCGTCTTGGACTACGCTGCTTCTAAGGCGCAAATCAAACTTTTCCCTTCCAGGCGCGAACTTCTATATAGCTGCTTTCGACGCAATGGAATACAACCCTACTTGTGAGGCTATTTTAATGCTGCATGTTTCTTTATGCGAATCTACAAGGGCAAAGTAACAGTGGTGAGGGAGGGAGAGGGTAAGTGGTGCCAATGCGGTGCGACCATTGCCGTGGTTCATTCGCGTCCACCTAAATTTGTTGAAAACCATGCAAGGACAAGCCTACTTTTTTCGATGTATTCCATTTTGTTTTTCATTATATTCTGTTATGATTAGGTATGAGAAAATTTACCGTGTTCTATTCTATACTATTTTATACTTGACGGTAATTTTTCTAGAATAATCATATTCGGTTCTATTGAGAAATGTCGCTATTCGAGAACCCCAACTATATATTTTTAATTATCTGGAACAACACAGTGCCTTGTGCCCACAGCGACTGCTGCGACATGGCGTCGTTATTTTTTCACACTCTCGCGAAGTAGCTAAAACTAAGGGGATACGGCTGCATGGCTGCACAGTGAGAATCAATTGTGTTCAGTACCCATCTTCAGGTAGAACACTATCCCTCCAAGGCAGAGAAACAGAACAAGCGATGCTCCAATAGTTGCAGTGAAGAGTGCTTTCGCGTGTGGCGGCGACTGCTTCACGGCTCTGTATACACGAAAGAAACAACTTCATGAGGGCGAGTTGATGGAAAGTCATTGATTACCGCAATACTAAAAACTCAAAGCGATAGATGTAGTACCTTAAGAAATATGAAAGTAAGCAGGTCATTGCGACTGGCTATCTCTTTAGAGTATAAAAAATCCATAGGACAGAACACACAGCGTGAAAACTGCTTGGTGAAAATTCAGGCAACATATTCCAATACACTCGTTACAGCTAATCATGGCTTGAAAAGAAATCCAATGTTTCCTGTCACATTTGTTACAGGGTAAGTGCACACCACGGTGCGGAGCGTCCTGTGGTGTAGCGCATATACCAGGTGCAGGCCCTTGATTCTTTTTGCCTGACACAGCGGTTCACAGTACACGTCACAAACAACTATCGTCAGTTTGTTTCGCATTGAACCAAAAACTCTGGCACGCAGCCCAGTAATGCAACTTCTTACCAAACTTTCTAGCAATCGCTGAAGATATTGGTCATAACCCCCCCCCCCCATCGCAGACTACGTTACTATAGTCTTAGTTGTAGAACAAAGCAAGTTCGTTTTGCCTTACTCGTTTTCCGTTGGCTGTTCTTCCGCTCCCGGCTGTCCTGGGACAAGAATAACTTCTGTGAAAAACCGCTTTCACTTTAAGGTTTACACCTACTCTCAGTAGTGTCTGAGCTTTTTCTTTCTTCTTTTTTATGCTGATGCGTTGCCCTAAATATACCGTTTCCAAACATTATTAGACATTTTGTTAGCTACAACTACATAAAGCCCACAGGCAATGAAACCAGAAAAGGCACAGGAAAAGTTACCTGTTTATTTTAATTGAACTATGGAAATAATAATAAAAAAGAAATTAAATTGGAGGAAAAGTCGACTTGGCGCAAGTGAGAGCCGAACCCACACCTTCCGCATTATGCGCGTGATGCTTCATCATTGAACTACCGTGATGGCTTTGTTCCCATGCACTTTCTTGGGTATGTGTGTGTCTACTAGATTTATAGCCCCTGGTGTGCTAAAGGCGCACTAAAGGCGAGTATTAAGTCGAGCTAAATTGAAAGATTATGCTTCTGCCATTACGAATTCTTCATTCGTCGTAAATACAGAGCTTTTGTAAACGAGAAAATGACGAAACTTGAAAATCAGAGAAGCGCCATCAGTTGTCGACTGTGGTACCTCTTATGTGTGGCGTCAGCACATCTGATTCACAGAGCGCGTCCGCGACCTGCCACTGCGAACGGCATCGCGCTTCTCAATTTACAACGGCCGAGGCGGAAACGTGTGGCAATTGACCACACTGCCAACTGCGGCAGGGGAGGCTCGAGTGACCGTAACATAGTAACGTGAACCCAAGCAGAGCCTCCCACGCAAGCTGAATACCTACACCCACAAAAGCAGTACGCTTTGCATACAGAGCTGAATGAGGTGTACAAACGGCAACGGCATAGAGGGCGGTCACGTGTAGATTATGTCAAGTCCTCCGCTTTGGTGGGGGCGGTTCAAATAGAGAAGCAGCAGCGGGACATTCAACGACAATATCTTAGGCCAAACAAAATGATATACCGACATGCAGAAAACGATGATAGGCTTCTAGACGAATATTCTGCCGATCTAGCTCGACTTGACACCTCCATTTAGTGCCCCTTTAATCAGCGCCACTCACTGTCAAAGCGGTGGATGCTGAAAATCCTTTCAACGTCACGCGCCAACTTGCATCGCTTGGTTTTTCCGCAATGGCTGTTTGATCCATTTTTGAGGAGATCCGGCTGTTATCACTCGCGCCATTCCTGTCGTGTTTTATGCTAGCTCCGCTCATGCTATCTTCAACAATAGTTCAAAATAAGCGGCGAAATGAAACACGTCACGCAGAAGCACTTCTGTGCGGCTGACCCTTTTTCTACCGCAGTTGTCTGTCTTCTTGAGTCATCGTGAGGCCCGTTGGTCCAAAATCTACCATATACATTTCACACTTCCTATTTCAACTTTTATCCTTAATCTTCTATTTACTTGGAAATTTACGCTCACACAAAAGTTGCACGGCGTTATTGCATGTGATCTTGCAGCGCAGCCTGAGACTAACTCCTCAATAGCAGCTGGTTTGTTGCCCAAACTTTCCTTGGGACATCTCGCTTGTTGAACCAGGATATGTAATAACCAATGCAAAAAAAAATACTTTTTTATAATAAATGAAAGGCATCTGTACTTACGTGACTCTTCCGAGGCCATCGCGTCTGTGTGTTGTGCACGAAAGTTCAGTCAGAATGTCGTCATAACCTTACAAACGTATACAGAGACCTGAACAGCCCGATCAAACTTCTTCTGGTTAGAACCAGTCTCATTCTTCTTCCTCTTCCTTCACGTTTGCGTGCCTTAATGAACCAGGGGTGAATATTTCCGTAGTACTGCGCTCAGTATGAGCTATATACAACGTGCGACCGCTTTGCCACGCGTTTTCGCGCTGCAGCTCATACTGAGCGCGATAGCACCTACCTACTTACACTTTCTAAAGATCCCCGTCTCATAGGCAGAAAATACGATTCAAAGCAGAGGTTACAGCAACACTTGTGCTTCGATGCACCACACGCACAAAAAAAAAAATCATATAAATCGCCTAGATTCCCATCATCGGACTTGCCTGTGCCTTTTCTTTTTTTTTTTTTCAATCGTAGAACTTGCCGCTGCGTATGCATTGATAAAATATAATAAAGGCAATATAAAATAAAGGCATACGGCTCTGCTAGCCTGTATTGTTTCTAAAGTTGATTGATTCGTTTCAACGTACCAAAGCAACACTCTGGTTATGAGGGATGTCTCAGTGAACGGCTCCGGAATATTTTACAGCAAAGCTGTGTATAGCTAAGATCCCGGGATTTCTTTGTAACCTAATGTCGACAGAAAACAATGGTGGACCGATCCCGGCTACAGTGCAGTGCAGAGTGATGGCTCATACCCCCTTAAGGCAGACACTACAAGCGTTTGGCAAAGATAAGCGTACAGTGCATACATTCTTTGGAATCACGCATGGAACACACAGAATAGCATACGTTTCAATGATAAGGTGCTCCTGATAACAATGCGAAACACGTAGCTCTCCCCGCAGCCTACGTTTCCCGTGAAAGATTACGATTGTGCAAGCTGCCACGGCAACGGTAGCTTGCGACGTGAGGAGGGACGTCCCTAGTCTTTCGTATATAATATAACCAGCCTATCAACTGATTTGGTTGTTGTCATAGCACAGCTATTGGCGGTGGTGGGCTGTCAAAATTACCATTCCTCCCGTTACTGCAGTACCATTACTCTAAAATAGCGTTATCATCATTACTCTAAAGCCATAAAGCATTGCATACCCCCCTCAGTAGTTGGAGTGGTGATTTTCAGCAGCTTCGCTGAACATCCACTTTCGCAGTGCCGGGATGGCGATTAAATTTTTTTTGAGAACCTGGGGTTCTTTAACGTTCACCTTAATTTAACTACATGCGAGCTTCTGCATTTCGCCCCTGTATGCGGCCTCCGTTGTAGGGTATCAAATACATGATTTCGGTGGAGCAGAAGAACACTGTATCGCATATTAGATTATTAGGTCTCATATTAGCAGGTCCTCATATTAATAAACCATTGGTATAAAGTGTGTATAGTTCTTGAAGGAGGTTGTCGAGACAGTCCATTTGCTACACATATATGTATGCATAGAAATGCACTTAAATAAGAAGCTTTATCGCCCGTTGAGTCTTGGTTTGTGTCGCTGTTTTCGTTCACGCGCGCACGCGTGTTTGTGTGTGTCAGCGATTTATATTCTTGAGCTCCTTGGCTTTTAATATTGATTACTGTTGCTGTTGTGGCGTACCGAGCGTCGGCTTAAAAGCATGGGGGTGAAACACGGCGTACATTTAATATAATCCTGCTACCAAGTGTAGCAGCCACGTGACCTTTAATGACAAGCATAATTATTTCAAGAGTTTAATAAACGCGCGTTAACGATTCACTGTGAATTATTCTGTGTGGAACAGGTTTGTGTACATGCATCCTTGAAGTCAGGATTACTCAGTGATTGTTTCTCAGAGTGTGTCACTTTATCTATTACCTTTGCAATGAATTCACGACGTCACAAGCAGGCAGGTCCAAAAAACTATATAAATCTACAGTGTTACTGAGACAAAGAAATTTAACAGTCGCATGCTTGGAACACTGATATAAAGGTCGCTCACTGCAACGACGATTTTGTCAGGCCAAGAAGTACCATTTCTAAGTTGTTTACTGAAAAGAAAGGTAACAAAGAAAAGTCGCCAGAAAAAGTGAGTTTCCCAAGACAAGATTGATTCACCCCGAGTCCTCCGATGTTTACGGCATCGTATAGGACATTTCGGCCGAGCTAAACCAATATTGGAAGTCGCGCAGTCGCCAAGATCTTGCAGCGCCGGGCATTAGCTTAAGCTTTTGTCCCGGCGGAAACCATATTTAGCCTGTTACTGATGACAATAGAACAATAGCAAAATCTTTTTGAACAGAAACACAACTGATTTGAGTTGAATAATGACATCTGCAGCGATGTGCTGTAACATGGTACGTAAGCATACGTAATGCCGAAGTTCTGCCACTTGCGATAATTCTTTTAGTTTTCTACGGGTTTCATTATAAAAAAAGTTTTTCATTTAAATTTTGCATATTAATCTAGACACTGTGAACGCAAAAGCTACCCGTGAGATAAGTTAAACACTGTCCTGGTCAGTTGCTTGGTTCTTTAAAGCCTCAAGTTCATTTGCAGAGCCTCGTCTTGATCCAACACATTCGGTGCAACGTCCCATGAAGGGGTCGTCTCATGGGAACCCCCAGTCACGTGAACAATCCACTGCGCCAAGGCAGCGGCCCTGATTAGCAGAAGAGGCATCTGATGCGTCCTGGTGCAGTCACCCCGCGATATTACGCCAGCCAGGTACCACACATGATGGTCAAAAGTACACTGCAGTGGCCCACCAGAGTCACCCTGTGCACGAAAGGAAATATCATGTGTTGCTGTCATCCACAAAAATATCCGGCAATGCTATTTTAGTTCTTGAAATATATCGATAGATTGATTAGGTTCAGTTTCCCAGCGCACCACTTACGCGTAAGAACAACAGCGCCGCTGACAACCATCGTCGGAGCTGTGTACAACGTCATGCACGAGGAAGGTTGTGGTAACGGATCGATTCATCAAAATGTAAGCTATCGGGGTGACGTCGTCGCATTTGCCGTCTGAAATGCATGAACCTTGACACTCAGGAGTTCACTATTTGTGGTTAATATGCTGTAGATTTTATTTTATTTCCTGAAGCTCCAAAGATGCAGAGATGAATGTACTCATTCTACGCATCATTGGAGTGCAAGACACAAACAGCACGGTCTAAGAACAATTGTACAGCAAATCTTGTTATTACTTGCAAACCTTTCGCAGAGGTACTCCTTCGTCGGCAGAAACCCCTGCACGTTGTTCGCCGACAAGTCCTCTTACGCCGGCAATGGCATTTATACTTTTTGATAAAAACTGTATGCAAAGGTGTCGAGTGGCAGGAGAAGCGGTACGGTCCTCGAGTAACAAATGCCAAGATTCTGCAAGGAACTGCGCGTTATGCAGGACATTTCGACTCACAAAACAGGCTCCTTGTTGCTTTCCCAGTTGGCCAGCGCACATCATGCCCACTGCAACAGCCCTTTCACCGACGAAACGGGCGCAGTATTGGTGCGGCAGCACAGGCATACGGACATGCATAAGCGTCCTTGGATGGGTGCCATCACCTGCAAGTACAGCACATTGAATGCGGCACCATCTTGTTATAGCAGTTTCCCATTAGTTTCCTCCTTTGAGGAAGTGTTCGAGCTGTTCAACGTGTATGACATATTAAGTAATCGAATACGTCAAAGCTGCACTGGCCAAATTTGGCTGCAATCTCAGAGCGTTCATTTTCTTGGATGTACATCTTTTGCATATACGTAGGAGTTCACCCCATTATTATTATACGGTCACTTCCTTCGAATGCTTTGCGACTTTCAGACTTCCGTTGCAAATTGTCGCATAAAGTTTAAGACGAGGCCCTTAATACATTCTTCCCTAGGTGTCGCAGGACTTATGGACATTACACAACAAAGAGGTTCCCGTGGAATTAAATTCCAGTTGCTATTTCGGCTCAGCGGTCGGTAAGGCAATGAACTCGCATACACCCAGACAAGAGCTGCCTTAGTTGATTGCACCGTAGTACGCATTGCTTTCTTCAAAGGCTGATACTAACTGCCTGCCTGCTGGTGTGATACAGAGCTTCACATCCGAACACTGGGCGCTACCAAACGGTCCCCATTGGCGTCTGTAGAAGTTCGACACTAAAATGAGTTCTTGCATGCCACCTAAGCTCAATGGCTGTGACACGGGTTTGGTGCACACGAAACCCTTGTCACACATCGTCATAGGCACACATCATCGGCCATGAGAACAGCCCTGATCACGACCGCTCCTATATATCTACACGCAAGAGAGAGAGAGAGAGAGAGAGAGAGAGAGAGAGAGAGGTAGACTAGCATCTTATATGGCAACCATCAACGATCATTCACAGAGGGCTTCTAGTTTTTTTTTATCTTTCCATTTGTATCATCGTCATGCTGCACCCCTCTTTCGTTCCTCTTTTCTTCCTCCCAGCTCTTGGCATTTCTATAAATAAATACCACCATCAGTTCTTTCGAATGATAATACCTCGTGAACAAACACTGCGTTGTACCCATCTAGCTGACTTTCACTCTAAGATAATCATTAGGTCCTGTTTTATCACTTACCCTTCACGAAATCTCTTAGCTTTGGTGACGCTTAGCAACATGGTCTAATTAACACATAGTGGTGCTGATTGCGGGGCTAATAATAGTAGCACCTAAGTGGTGGCTCGGCGTCAAGGCTTAGCATCATTATACATAAAATTCCCACTTGCGAAAGGTGTGTGCTAACAGCGATAGCGTCCCGAGACTTTGTCCCACTTTTTGAAGAGTAACTTGATAACGCGAAGAGTTATCTAACGTGATTGAATTACAGGAGAGACGTCAAGCGAGCGTAGTCAAATGCACTCGTCTCACTTTGTATTCCCGATCCAGTAATCACGCAGTAGGCGCCGACGAAGTTTGCTTCTTGAGACGGCAAGCAGAGTGGAGTAACGCGAGACAGTATTTCCACGCCATGCATCGTCTGTTCGATGTGCAGAAGTGCGACATCGAGCGACACTCCATTATAATAGTGGTAGTGAATCTGCAACAAAAATTGGTTGCGTGAGAAAAATGCGCCGCGTTTAAAGCGTATGTGTACGCCGACACAAGTATAGGCAGTGGACTAATTCTCGTGACGTATGATACTTGCGCGCAATATTTTATTTTTTCGCATGGGTTGCCACACAATGAAATGAAGGAACGAAATTAAAAGCATGCAGACGTCTCTCATGCAGTTTTGAAAAAAAAAAGACTTAAAATTTATTTCCTTATAAATGACCTTTTATAAATCATTTTCTGCATATCCGCGTTATCTTAACGCATGGTGTCCCAAAGAATGTCCAAAGCAGATGATGCGCATCCGAGGCAAGTGCGAAAGACCAGGACAAGACATGGATTTCAGACGATGGTCTTAAGATATAAGTGACTGCTGCTATAAGGCTGATGCAATCAACTGTAGCGCAGCTGCCGTTTCACTCCTTTTTTCCACCCATCATATATTTTAACAGAAATTGTCCAGTCCTTTCATGTATATCACGCAACACGAAAATATTGTTTTTATAGTGTTTTATCGTTTCAAATGCTCATCTCTCGCTCTCATTGCTGTTTAGTAGTCTATATTTGTGCATAATTTTTGTAAAGTGCGAATTAGCACCAACGCTTCTATTAGACAGCATTTTTTACATGTCCATAGCTTCGAATCTGTCTTTCTTTATATGTGGCCCTCAGTGATATCACACCGCGGGTAAATCTTTACTGAGGCCGCTACACTCAGCATGCTCTGAAGACAGCAGATGCAAACTTTGGCTGTTGCTCGTCAACGTTAGGCATGAAAATGAGGAAGACGTGGAAACCATTGAATATTCACAACACGGTAAAAACTAACTTCAGAGTACTGTGAGGTCATCGAGAAGACACTGAAAAGGACACCTTCTTGGCTGCCTTTCGCTAGAATAGAGTTGGCGTAAGCTTCATCTAGCAACAGGTGGGCTTTGCCTACTTGGAAGACAGTACTAAAGCAGCGGCTAAGAACGTCGACGCAAGTACAAACTTTCACTTTCTCATGTCGCCGATACTGCAAGCTGCTTTTTTTAAAGTTCTCTAGTTTAATACATCGGTTTGGTTTGCTTTATATAGATAACATATATTTCCAAACATTTTCGCCTTGGGATGACATAGCGGATGCCACGTTTCTTAAAACAGTGCAAGTCACCGACCTATCTGAGAGCAATAGAACATCTTGCTGAGTGTTCCGTCGCTGTGTTTAGCCGCCAAGATACATAGACGATGATGCTTTTGCTGGAAGTATCACTAAAAATTATCAGTTCAAGGATGCTTTTCCAACATTGCCAGAATAGCTGTGTGAGCCAAAAGTGCGAAATGCGAACGTTGTCTCCGAGTGTCGTGTTTCCCGGAACCATCGTAGGTTTGGCAACGCCGATCTTACCGCATCCGGAGAGAGAACGTCAGTTTCAGGCCTCATGTAGTTGGTGTGGTTCCCATAAAGAACAATGGCGATTTCACTTGGTACGATGTCACTGAAGGGATTATAAAAAATTGTATGAAAATTCGGACATGCGACTGAAAATACGACAGTCATGACGCGAGTGTATATGCAGGCTTCTAGAGCGAATACAATATCGCAGTTGCAGATGTAACTAGTTTCACATTTGTATAAAAAATTAGGAAGAGGCACATATATCTAACTTTTCTAGAATTTGATAAAATATTGTTGAATCCGCGAAATAAGACACAATGGAAATCGCAATGAAAAAGAACGTCAAATATAGTAAACAGGTAGTTTATGGACTGCATATATTAGTAATGGTCATGATGCCAATATACAAGGAGAGACTTCAGGCAATTGATTGTTTCATATGCAGTGCATGCTATCGTATGATTAAAAAGGATTATGTGCTGCGAGAACATTGGCTGTAACCCTCTTGCGCAAGACGAATACTTGAGCGTATTCTGGGGCAGAATGAAGGCCATGAGCACTCGCACCTCCCAATTGGTCTCCCTCCAGATTACAAACCATTAATAAGTCTGCTTAGCTTCGGTCATGTGACATGGCCGATGGCTACAAGCAAACAGTAGATTGCTTCTTCTTTTTTCGTGGCATTTATTTCACTTCATAAACAGACATGTGCAAGTAACACCACCTAATAAATGGTGCTTGTACTGTAAAGCACGCGGCAATCGCCGAATTTCAGTAGGCTTAGCGTCACGGTTTCACTTAAACGGGGGGGATAGTCTAATGATGGCACAGCTTTTCAACCGTTGTGATGTATAAGAAGCAGCTAGTCTCATGTTCAATGGTGAGTTTGTACGCAACCCAATGCATACGTATTGAATAAAAAAAGATCACAAAGGATATAAATGCCAGCAAGGATTAACAGTTGTGTTGCGGAGTCCATTTAAGGGATCACCGGTAGGAATAAAACCTTGACTTGGTGTATTTGGTCCACACTCGGGGAAGATCCAGCTCGATCGGGACAGAAGACAACAGAACAGAAATACCCAGGAATTGCGCTGGCTTGTGAATGAGCGGTATAATCCTCTGTATTTGTTGTCTCCTGTCTTCGTCCCAATAGCGCTGCGTGCTAAAATTGAATAGAAAACATTCAAGGGTTTTAAGTCCCAAAACCACGATTCGATTACGAGGTACGCCTTAGTGCACTACTACGATTAATATTGCAGCCACCTGGTATCCTTTAACGTGCACCCAGTGCGTGCACAGTGCATGAGCGTTTTAGCATCCCGCTCCAATCGCCATGCAACCGCCGAAGCAGAAATCGAACCCGCGACCTTGTTCTCCGTAGCGCAACGTCATAGCCATTGAGCTGCTACGGCGGGTACGCTCTGTTCTCAACAAGTATCAACGCCGTAACGCCGTCAGAGCTAGGTAGGCAACGTATCGAAACGAAGGCTTAATCACCTATCTACGCAGTGCGCCGCAGTCACTACCCACTCCTTGCTCAGCAATGTGCCGCCACAGAAGTGGTAGCCGATAAGCCTTCCAGGCAGGATTCGCCTCAGGGCCACGTTCCATGGGAATACGCCGGCGTCCACGGGTGTTCCTCCAATGATGCGGCTTGTGACCGGAGGATTGAACGTGCCACATTCTCGACAAAGAGAAACAAAGATGCAGGAGTATTTCACAAATCGAACTTAGTGGAACGCATATGCTACAGCTGCCTATACGTTTGAGTTGGCTTTGACGTATTTGAGTGTTATCAGCGAAATGTAACTTTATTGTGGACTTGCCATAGGATTTTATAGAAACTTCCACACTGACGCTGCGACGGGAGTGACGAAGCTGCGTGACTCATTTCTTCACGCACGCGAACGCACCTTGTCCTAGTGCGATGAGAAAATTTCCGAAAACACTGAGGCCTGCAGCTGGGGAGTCAAATGCATTGGTACCTCGAACGAATGTTTCTTGAGTACATAACACCGATGTTTCTGGTAAGTGGCCACTCTCAAGACTGTTAACGACTGAAAGCATATTTTAATGTAGCTGGGTAACTGAAACATGCGCAGCGCACTGGAGAGGGCACAGGCTCCCACACTATGCCTTGTCCCGTTGCGCTGCGCCTTCAAATTGGGAATACTTTGCAGCTCTTTCACCACTCAAAAAAGTTCACCACTCACAATATGGCTATGACCTTCATTGCGCATATTTATGTGCCTTATAAAAAAATTATATCTACTATAAGTGAAAAGAGAGGATGAAAATTAGTTGTTTGCTTAAACGCAGTTTAACAGTATGCGCCTGCCGGTGACATCGCATCGGAGGTTGACGCTTGGTCGTGGCTGTAGAAGTGCGATGATAATCCGTGTGCGTCAACTTTGCACATCGGTGCTACTACGCTTGCTATTGTTTACAGCTCCTGTGTGGCTTAAGTCTCCAGTGCACGTGATTATAGCCTCACAAAAACACTTCTATTCAAAACCATGAATATAAGAAATCAAACCTGTTATTGTGAACCTTAGAACCTGTTCGATTCGAAACCTGTGCATGTAAAAAAATAAAATTGCCACACAGTTTGACGGCACAATGTTCGCGCTCAGGAACTGAATTATTAAGCACATCTCGTATAGATTAGTAATACACATAACTGAGAAATTTCGTCTTTAAGAAGCTCTCTAGAAATATACACGCTGCGGAACAATCATAACAAGTAAAGATAATATGGTTATTAACACTTACTAGTTTTGGCTTGTTGGTAAGCATTGCTGAGATATAGATACCAAAGGCTGAAAGCAGCCAGCGTTATTCGACTCATTGCCACCGCCACCGGACATGTCGCTCCCCAGTTAGGGAACGAACATACGTTTTCTACGACGCCACCATTCCATTTCCGTCATTTCTGCACATGCACTTTTTTTCTTGCACAGGTACGTTGCCATAAAAAAAGAAACCGTCGGTGCCAAGGTCGGCTTTCATAAAAGCCTGCAACAAGATAATAAAATGAATGAGAAGGCTCAAGAATAAGCTGACGGTGGCGAACAAGATGAGTTGCTGCTTTCCTGAGCAAAAGCTTACGGAGCTTGTCGTGAGGCGGGTGCAGCTGGGTCGCCTTTTTTGCATGCGGAAGCTGAAAACGAGCTGCGAATGGCCGCTCTTGATGCTGGCAGAAGAAATACATGTGGCAATAAAAAGAGATATGGTAGTGTGGGATGAGACAGCTCTCAAGTGCTAAGATATGCCTCGAGTTTCTGGAGAAATGGGCCCCTCCTAAAGAAACTGAGATAAACCCACAGCAACGCATTACTTTTTTTGGATTGTGCAGCCACTATGAGCAACGTGACGTGAATACGGCGGCGTCTTGAGAGCTCGAAATGCTCACGAATGCAGCAAGAAAAGAACGCCTTCGTCCCGGGAAACAATCTTCAACGGGCTCGGCATTTCGTCGGAAAGGAAGAGCACGCTATTTCGGGTGCTTAGTTTTTCCAGCAAAATGTAGACTCTAATGGTTACTTGGCGCTACTAAGAGAGATAGAGAGAGAAATAGAAGCGTGGAATGGCAGGGAGGTTAACAAGACGCACGTCCGGTTTGCTATACCTGCACTGGATGAATGGGGTATGGGCATGAAGAGAGTGAGAGCACAGTTTCGCACACAGTTGAAGGTTCGGACCGAGTCTCCAAACGGTCGCTGAGACCTGTCGACTTGAGGTGCTGCATTAACGCTTCACTGGGTTTCTGTGCCATTCGCACATGAGGAGCTCTATAAAATAAGACGGATGTGTAGCGCAGGGTAAAATTACCGGGGAAAATAAGTGGCGCAATGTCTGTGTCTTCTTATTTCTTAAGGTATCTTTAGCCTAGCCTCACACTTCCTTCTTAAGCTATGCACAAACTAGCGCAACATTACACTTTGATACGCTCTATAAGCTTTCTTGCTACAACAAATCGACACGGGCACTGCTACCATCCATGAAATCGACTGGCCTCAGGGACCGATTGTAGACGTGAAGTGATTAAATTAAATTAAATTATGGGGTTTTACGTGCCAAAACCACTTTCTGATTATGAGGCACGCCGTAGTGGGGGGCTCCGGAAATTTCGACCACCTGGGGTTCTTTAACGTGCACCTAAAGAGACGTGAAGTGATGTACAACCGCTCGTGTTCATACTAAGGGTACCCTCTACCCTCCCTCTCCTTTCTTTCTTTTCATCCCTTAAACCCCTTCCCCAGTGTAGGGTAGGAAACCGGACGTGCGTCTGGTTGACCTCCTTCCTTCCCTTCCTTCTCGTCATCCTCCTCCTCCTCGTTACCACAACCCGTATTTATCTAGGACCCTTTATTTACTTACGTTCCTTTTTTCTTCCTCGCACCAAAAGTTATATAACGTCCTACGAACCACCAAGTCGAGCGTTGTTGTACTAGTTCGTAAACTCATTCTCATTATACTGTTTGAATGCTCACAGATGAGTAACACGGGAAATGTCTGAGCCATTCACATGGCATTTGACGTTATAAACGTACTGTTTGAATTCGCAATAAAGTGATTGCAACTGATTTCACAAATCTTCCGTCATTGCATTGTGTAAAGCTGCTGTGTACATAAATGCTAATGTAACTTTTATAATCGACAACTAAACAACAACAGTGAATTGATCGTGCATCGCTACACGAGTCATGGCATCTTCCTACCAATAAATAAGTTATCAGCATGTGAATTCAGGCTTTTCAGTATGCTTGAGGGTAATGTCAGAGTTATGACACACGACATTACGTTTTAGTGATCAACATGGCCGAACAATTGGGATGTGAGTCGAGGTTTCGTTAAGGGGAAGTTGTCTTCGTCAGGGCCACTTACGTAACTTTGTGCACATGCCAAACAACGTAATTTAGCAACAAGACAGAGCTAGGCAGCAAGATAGAGACTTCGAGTAATCAATGGTGGCTGAGCTCCTTGCCGAAACGTTGGCTTCACGGACATTCGCCCGCTGTTGATCTCACATGTCTCTATCTTCCTGTCTACTTCCGCCTTGTTACTATGTTACGTTGTATGGCAAGTGCACAAAGTTGCGTAACTGGCGTAATAAGCGCCTACAACCCGACGTTTAACAACACCATTACACGCCCATTGCCAGTGTGCTCTTCGCGATGAAATTTATTGAACTGCGACACCTGACTTTATGCTGGCATTAGTTCATCACATTTTATTAAGATTTTTCTTTCAGATTTTGCTTAATAAAAATATATCTGCATTGCGCACCTACTTGGACAAAAAAAAAGAGAATTGTCGACACGGAAAAAGAAAGAGAGAGAGTCTGTGGCCATCGGTACCCTTCTACTAGTGCCTAAAAAAACGTGCCATTGGGCTACCAAAGTATTTCTCTCCTATGCCCTCATCTACCGCGGGAAAGCCACAGTAGACGAGGGCATAGGAGAAAAATACTGTGGTGGATTCCCTCGCAAAATTATCGTTACACTGTGCTCAATATTTATAAATAACTTACAATACCGCTTAATCAGCTTCTTTCAACAGCACTTAAGTCCATTTATCCACTTAAGTCATCACACGTGTCACGAATGTTGCTGGTATACTTTCTGAAAATTGGGCATGCTGAAATACATGCATCATAAGTAGTCTTCTAAGCGACTATGTTATAGAGGTTGTATACTTTCAATGCTGAAAAAGAGAAGGGTCTAAGAAGGTAGAGCAGTTTACTTGATATATACAGATAATCATACACTGTCTCATTTTGATAAGGAAGGATAATATGACTTCCCCTGAAGAAGGAAGCTCACGCCATCCTTCCTTTCATATCTTATATCACTTACTTGTCTGCAATTTTCAATTTTCTGCCCTCAGTTTTCGCCGCAGGAAATTCGTGGCGGTCACTGTTATCAAAAGCAGGAGACAGAAGAGAATTGATTTTTGAGGTCCTAGGTGTGTAGTGCGAACATATAACCGTTTCTCCAGCATAGGTATGAGTGTATTGGTATGTTCATGTTGCGGCTTAATATAAAATCAGCGAAAAAGGAGAGAACGTGAAGGAATAAATTGAAGTAAAAAAATTCACCGATGATTACGATACTCCCTAATGCAAAATTTCAGCGCATCTCTATACGTGTTTTCATTTCGCGATATGTTGGCTGGCGTGGACAATCTTTCTCGTGCGGCACGGTGCAAACAGAGCGAAGCGTGGCGGGACTACCT